>NC_053157.1:228763613-229005412 GCF_016835505.1 Polypterus senegalus | reverse complement strand
TTTTCCTCTGTGTTTTGCAATTCCCTACTGTGTATTATTCTCTACTGTCTTTTCCAGTTCTTCTGTGGTGGTGATCTGTGCCACCACTAGCTGATCAGGGTGCCATGCTGCCCCTTTTTTTTTATATGAATTGAATTCTGAGTGTCCCTGATGTCCACATGACCACCATCATCTTCAGTTTCTTTCATGTGAAACCTGAAAACTGTAAGGACTTTGTTAGCTAAAATGCCCAGTTGGGACGGGTGATCTTTTGGCCTTGTAACCCCTGCAGATTTTTTTTTTTTCTTTTTTTCTCCAGGCTAACAGGTGTTTTGTTGTTGTTGTTTTCTGTCCTCCTGGCCATTCAACCTTACCTTTTTCTTTTTTACATACTGTATGACTTGTTTTGCCTAATCGTGTTTCTTTATTTTTATATTAACTTCCTTTGATTCATTTTGTAAAGCACCTTAAGCTACACTGTTTGTATGAAAATGTGCTAAATAAATGTTATTGTCTTGCCAGGAATCTTTTGCCCAGGCCCAAGTGTTCACTTAACTTCTTAACTGTCGTTTTTCAAACAGTGTTTTTGTATCTTTTGTTATTAATTCTGTACTGATGATGTTCTTTTAGTATTATATCCATGCGATATTGTGTTATTTAATATTATTTTATGAATATATGATCTTTTATTTCTTAAATGACCTGTTTCTAATTTGTGTAGCATGGAGAAGTGGGATCACCTAAGTGTGCATTTATGGGACTGCACCTAGCAGAATCAAACAAGATACTCCTGTTTTCACTGCACCTTTGGCATTGACTTAGTTAAATTCCTGTGTGATTTATGATTTTGTTCTTTGGATTTCCATAGCCTTTGTCCCCTGCATTATGTACTGTCTCCTGTATTGCGTTATTTGAATTTCATTAGCTAAATGCCAAAACCTATTTTTACTACACTGTTTTGGAATTGGAGGTTAGTACGTCTGAAAGAGACAGTACTGCTACAATAAATCATTTCATCGAAGGTCGCGTATGGAGCAACAGCATCTTCTGTGAGACATGAACAATCACTGCGCCATCGTGTTCTCATGTTTAATAAAATGCTTTTATTCCAATCATCATGAAAATGATATCACATATACATCTCAGTATTTTAATTATTCAGAGAGCTGTAATATCATGAATGTAATGGATTCTGTGTCCCGTCAGAGAAACAGAAAGAACGGAAGCATGTAGTGATTCACAAACATAGAGCACATTGAAGAACAAATAAAAAACAAAGTATTTAACATGCTACTTTAGTTACGATGGGATTTGAGAAACTACAAAGTAAAATGAATTTAGGATGAAGTTTATGATGTTCTACTTTAATGACAAAATAAACTACGTGATTAAAGTGGAAATTTCGAGATTAAAGTTGACATTTCATGTTTTTTTTTTTTTTGTCTGTACCCTAATAAGCTCAGACGGTGGGCTACAACTCACCTTTTCACGGTGACTTTGATATGTGACTTCTTTTTATTTTGGCACTCTGTGACTTTGTGAACTTGAGCTTTCGAGTTTCTCTGGCACACTATGTCACTCGATCAACTTCCTTTTGTAGTTTATTCCATGGTTCAAATCAACAAATAGTATATTTTTCCTTTGCCTCCACTTGGTATTCACTGAAATTCTTATATTTCCCCCCATGCTTTTCCCATTGTCTTTTCACAGAACACTGAGCTTAAGGGCTATTTAGATTGATTTGCATATTCAAAGAGGCGTAATTCTGGGAGGAGTTTGGGTGGGACAGCACGCGTGTGTACGAGCATTACTTTTCATGCTGACCAGGATTTATTGAGCAGAAGAAAGCGTAAGTTGGAGTACGCACAGATTCCTGCATCTGGATTTTTCTGTGTGTAAGCACATTTCGGCTTTTGTGCGTACGTCATGTTATAGTGTGAATTCTACACACAGCGTTATGCATGAGGCCCCTGGTGAGTGGGTTTACCACCGCTGAGGGAAACACGGTTTGGGATGGTGAAAGTAGCCAATCTGACAGTGTTATTCATTTCTCCTTGCTGCTGATTGTTTCCTGCCATGTGACACATCTCCGGGTGAGTGGGTTTACCACCATGGTTTGGGATGGTGAAAGTAGCCAATCCGAGAGCGTTATTCATTTCTCCTTGCTGCTGATTGACTGCTGCTTTGTGATGCGTCTCCAGCTGAGTGTTCTCGTGTTTTCCATTTTGTTATTGTTTTGTTATTCTTAAACACACACAATGTCGTTGAATTGCCCTGCGCCTTCTAAGGCTTCTGGAACTGAGCCTAAGCACCATAAGAAGTTTAAAACACTCCAAAAGAAGGTTGAACTACTGGATTTGCTCCGGGAACTACAAAGTTATGCTGCAGTAGAACGCTACTATGGCATTAAGGAAAGCACCGTATGCTACATAAAGAAGAACGAAGCAGCGATCTGGAGTACCGTATCTGTAAGTTTCTGTGATAGTGCCAAAAAGGTAATGACTATAAGGAAAAAAAATATTGTCAGGATGGAATCTGCCTTGGCACTGTGGATCACCAACTGCAGGAAGAACATTCCCTTGGACGGTAACATCATCCATGAGAAAGCACGGAAATTGTACCAGCAGTTCGCTACAGGAGACAATGTAGCAACTTCCTATCACAATGTTCCTTAAACCTATAAAGAAAAGCCAGCACAAAATCCCACCAGAAGAAGACCGTACAAAGATAGGACTCCTCCTGAAGCACCTGAAGAAGAGGCGCCACCCGAGGACTTTTAAATATTGTGTATTGTACTGCACAGCTAACTTCATCATCATCAATATCATTCATCATTGGTGACTACCCGTACATTTTACTGTATTTTAATTAAATGAAATTATTATGTATTGCTGTACTTATAACAAAGAAAACATGCTTGCATGAATTACAATACATATAGCGGTAACATTGGTATTTTACATTCTAGCACCGCGGGAGACATGGCAGTACAGTATACAGGTTTACCTTTACATTCTGTTTTTAGGTAATGTATTAAGGTAATTTTTTAGGTAATGTATTAATTAATTAATCTGAGTTTGCAATAAAATTAAAGTGCTTTGTGGGCATACTGTGTTTAGGGATGAAACTATAAAAATAGGCATTTAAAAGGCCTATTTTAACCAGGTCTAACCACATCCAAAAGTCGCGGTTTTTCACAATTCACAGGTGCTCTAGGAACATAATCCCCGCGAATTTTGGGGGTGAACTGTTCTTTTCCCAATGAAGTTGCAGGGGACACAGCAAAGCTTAACTGAGAAAAGCACAGCACTCCACAAAGTAGCACATTACAAGGAGAAAGACTTCACTCCAATGGTAGAAGAAGGTTCCATTTAAACTTGGAGCAACAATTCCAAACTGACAGACATCATCTTTAAAGACTTCATAAAGATTATTTATTTGCGCAAAAATAAAGCCAGTAAACAACTAACTTCTCTGTGTTATATGTTTGTTTGTCTGTCTAGTCTGTCTGCGTTCAGTCTTGTATGTCAACATATATATGTAGTTACCATATTTCTATAATCCTTGAGTTTATCATTAAATTTGTATTATTCTATTTCTTAAAACAAGTGTGTTTTGGTTACCTTGATATAAGTCTGATGGTCGAAGACCACTTCTTACAGACAAATAAATAAGAGGTAAATAAATTATATTAAAATGTATATTTTGTATGTATATATGTATATGTATGAAACTAGTTCAATATTGTTTTGTTACACCACAGAAGGTGAACGATCAGTAAATAAAGCATATTGATTTTCTTTTTTCTTTTTTGAGATTGTTTAACATTTTACCTTAGATGTAGCTGTGTTTTGTTCAAAGTTTCCGAAGTTCTGCAGCTTTAGCTTACTTCATAGAACAATTTTGGCAATAGTGTGACACATGTTCAGATAATTCAACAGTGCAAGTATATTCATTGTAAAAGTTTAAGTAAAATTCAAAGCAAAACAGTTCACACAAAAATAGAAAAAAAATTGATACTACAAAAAAGGAAAAAAATATTGCATAAAGAACGTTCAATTTAAGGCCTAGGTATCTTGTTACATACAGTTCTCTCTATGATGTTCATGCACTATGTTCATTAAAAATTTATAAAATGATCCAGTGGCATTCAGAGAACTGCATATCAGTGTTCTGACAGTCCATGCTCCTAGCAGTAAGACAGTTTCCTAGCTGGTTTCATTAACACTTTGTCTTTACAGGAATAACTAAGATAGTTACATGCTAACTTACAGGGGATAAAAAAATTATAAGATTATCTAAAGAACTATGTGAAACTGATATCCTATTCAAATTAGCAGACACTTGTGTGAATTTAACATTAGCATTGACTTTCTAACTTTATACACTAGGTTTATTGTATCTGGGCTGTACTGTCATATCTCCATTTATTCCTTACTACACCATTGTCCCCGGGCTCTTTATGTTTTTGGTGCGCCCTATCTCTTGGCATGTCAAAGGAGTGGGACTCTGTGAAGTGTATTCTAGCCCACTGTTGGGAGGCAATCTGGTAAAGGGTGTTGAGACGAAGAGACAGGGAGCAAGTTACTATTTATCTAGCTGGACTCAATTATAACCTCATTTATCTGGAATATGTGATGTCCAAGCACTCAAAAGGGAACTCTACAAAGACCTAAAGCAAAAGGTTAGTATGGCGCCTCCTAACTTTAAGTTTTATTACTGGGCGGCAATAATATCAATTTCTTTAGCTTTCTCAAACTTACATAGTATTTAATCAATGGAAAATGTCCAGGACTGAGACACTTAAAGTACTGTATATAGATAATATATTCTTATCTTATGAATAATCCATCCATTATCCAACCCGATATATCCTAACTACAGGGTCACGGGGTCTGCTGGAGCCAATCCCAGTCAACACAGGGCACAAGGCAGGAAACAAACTCTGGGCAGGGCACCAGCCCGCCGCAGTCTTATGAATAATTACACTTCAAATTTAACTTCCCAGAAACATAATGTTTTAATTATTTTCAAATTAGAAATTTGGTAAAAGACGTTTACTCAATTGTCTACACCTCCCACAAATTTCTGCTCCAGGGGAAATACTGGTCAGTCTTGAAGACTCAGAAATCATCTCAGCAATATATAAAATCATCTCCAAGATTCTTCCCTTCAACAATCCTATGGTATGGTGAGAAAAGTTTTCAGAAAATGAGTGAAGGGCAGCAATACGTCACTCTAAATGTGCAAAGCACTCAATAATTCTACTTAAAATCTTTCATCAATAACACTTATCAGGTTTAAAATTGTCAAAAATGTACCCAGGGTAAGCCTTGAGAGGGTTGCAGCCTAGCTCCAGCTTTACTGGGCAAACATGTTTTGCAAGAGCACTAAATTAACATCACTTTGGACAAAACGCTTATGTTGTGAAGAGGGGGGCTGGATGCACCCCAAAGAGACGTGGTCGTTCCTCCGAAACCCCCTCTTAAATGGTGATACAATGGGAAACAAATACATTTTTTTTTACCTCCTCTTTGCCCAATCAGCTGCTGGTTTGCTGCTGCTGTTGCTGCTGTGCCATGTGATCTACATCTCACGCAGCTCTTCAAACATTTAAAAGCCTGTACAGCAGCTGTCCTACTCTTTGTGTTTTATTTCCAGCTGTGGGTCTCGTCTTGATATTTTTTACTTTATAATTTAAAAATGGAATAAGAATATGTAACTCTAACAACATCACATTCGAGAATCAGACTAAGCCAGTGGAATTATATAAACATTTCCAACAAAAAGATCATGAGCCTATATTTTTTGGATTGGAACAGCAGAGCTATTGGAATAAAACCAATAGATTAAGAAAAGAAATGGAATGGATAAATGCTTTGGGGACAATTGTTCCGTATGGGCTAAATGAAAAAAGTTAATGATATTAAACTTAATTAGATTAAACTCAGGTAATTGAGGAAGGACATTATTGAAATTAATTATAATAATTTGGATTAGTGTACCAGTGTGTATGGCTATTTATAGCTATAATCCCCTACCCTAATTCTAACAACATCACATTAAGTTCAATTTTATATAGAGAGATTTTAGGATTGGGATTTTAAATAGAGAGAGTAGATAAATAGAAGTTCTCACTTTTCCTATCCTATTTTCCTATTTTATCAAGTTAAATTTCTTTCTCCTAATAACAGCTGAAATAACCATGAACACCCAGAAAAGCATAATGTAAATCATAAAAATCACACTAAATTATCACAATATATTAGACATAAACACTTACTATATTACAACAAAATTTAGCATACAATTTGTGGTGTGAAGCCTTTCATCTTTCATTGTCGTTGTCCCAGGCGTTTGTGCCACTCATTGTGAATTTTCATTATTAAGATCCATTCAAAGGAAACAGCTACCACAAGAAAAAGGTTTATTCAGAGTAAAGTCACCGTGAGAGTTAAAAACTTAAGACTTTTTAAAATGTATAAATTTATGTCGTGTGGAAATCTTAAAACATTAGTCTAAATGCAGAGTAACAGAAGGAACCAAAATACCCAGCTAAAGAAATGGGATCAATGACGCAGAAAATGGCTCACTCGTTGGGAAACTGGTGGGAACAACAGCCTGCATTCGCAGGACTAACTTTGGAAACCGCTGGTCTGCATACACTTGCAGTTTACTAATACAGTTATTCATCCGAGTAGGGAGGTGGCAGTAGGGTGCCTACTGAAGTGCCCAGTTGACCGCCTTCACCGTCAACAGGAAGAAGCTGCTGTGAGTTGTAACATGTCCTCTACTTCCGTGTTCATGAAGCTGTCAGAGTGAGCTACCGAAGCAACAGAGGTACGTCCTCGTAAGAAAGAGAAATGGGATATGGAGATTAAATATGTAGAAGGTTTAATGCGAGTGCCGGGGAGCGGAGCGGAGCGGCCTGCAAACCCAAGGACAATGAAGAAGGCAGCGCGGACGGGTGAAAGAGCTCGTTGGAGGCCCGATAAAGGAGAGGTGGGCAGTGCGGACGGGTTAATTGGATACATAGAATTAGCGAAAGACAGCAAAAGGAACATGTGACAGAGGGTCGTCGCGGGCAGCAGTGCCCTCCCGCAGCGAATCAGTGCCACTTTCGGTCGTACAAGCAAGTCGGTGTGCCAAACCAGAGTTGTTGAAAATTAATGTAGCGCCCGTTGTCGTGCGCTCCTAACCTCTAATGGCTGCTGTTCTTTCGGTCAGTTTCTCATCCAAGCCGCTTTACCCCGTGTGTTGTCCGGCTGTGGTTGACGTTGGATTCGAGAAGGTTGTCTTTGTCATTTTGTCGAAAGCCTTCCGTTTCTGATCGAATTGGTTTGTTATTACGGGTAACACCAAGCGTGTATCCGACACAGACTGTATTGGTTCTTGTGTTTCCTTTAAATAAGTGATTGACATGATGTTCACGAATAATGTCTGGTGGGTCCGTGTTTAGTCTGCGTGTTCTCCTCGTGTTTACACTCCAGAAACGTTTTCTTTTAAACGAGGGCTGCAGTGACTTCACGTATTCATTCCAGTCACTTTCTTCATTAGAAACCAATTACAATTACATCCTCTTTTTAATTGACTTGCTTTTTAAAGAAATATTACATCCAAAATTGATATTTTTTAATCTGCCCTTTACTCTGTGTTGTTTGTAGTTATGACTTGGGGGAAAATGTTAATGTCATGTTTTACGGAGACAACCAAACTCGTGATCAAAAAATGTTAATGGGAATTGATGGTGAACAACAGCAAACAATATCAAGACACATAATGCATGACAGTAAATGGCTTCTGATCATGCCACCTCCACATGGCATCCATTTTCAATCGAGACTCTTAATGTGCAGCCGGTCGCTGGTGGGACGAGTTGCTTCTGCGTTCATTAGAACTGCTGACTCCCTCGATATATTTCGGGGCATTTTCTTGCTCCTTGTGTGTATGGTTTGTTTTGAATCGGGAGATGATTATGTACTTTGTTTCAGTCACCAGTTAGTTTGATTGTGTTTCACACAGCAAACAGTGAAGTGAGCCAGAAGTAACAATAATCATGTTGTGGACATCTTTCATTGGGTAGAAACAATTTTTTCCTGGGAAAATTTATTATGAACAGCTATCAAGCCACCACATTTGCAATAACTATGTTTTGTTTATTATGTGCTTACTATGCATTACTTTGCATGCCACAGAAAGAATGCAGTACGTTTTATGCAGGCGACTGTACAGAACAGAGCCTGCTCTGTTGAGAGCAAACAGTGTTGTGGTTCACTTTTGTTCAGACAGTGAGCTTGTGATGTGCTTGGAATGTATAATGTTGCATATTAACTCTCCACCCACTATATGAATGTCACCTCTTTTTAGTTCATCTCGGGTCACATGTCTTCTGTCTTTAGGCCTGTAAATTTTAAATATTCAGTTTGGGATGTTTTTAACATTTACTAAATAGTAGCAAAGTCAGTGCAACTTTGGTGCACACATCATGTCCGAGGTGCAATCATATTGAAAAAAAGCCCACCCTTGCACATCACTCATTTTAGTGCAAGTTTATTTGGGGTTTAACCATTAGTCACACAGGGCATGTGTTTCTCTCACCAGCTTGGTATGTGATTTGATCGACCTGATCACAAGTATAATTTTTTTAACATGGTCAACTGCTTTATAATTGTGAGACAGATAATGAGGCTAAATCAGGTGTTTATACTGATCAGTTACAAGCTAAAATGTATCCTATAATGGCCAGTATTTCCTGAGATAAGATTTGTCCGGTGTCACACCACATTCATACCTCATTTGAACTGCTCCAGAGTTCACTCAGTATTGCACCGAGATCACGGTTTCTATAGGGTCTAGATTCAGTTGCTTTGGTCCACACTAGAGTATGATTGTCATGTCAACATCTAACTAAGCGAACTGGACTATGAGTTTGAAAAAATACTTCAAACAAACAAATCGTAAATTCACCTTAGGAAGCATCTGAAGACTTTCCTCTTCTATGAATACCTTCCTAATTGTCCATGTGTTTTATTGCAGATGGACCATAAGAGATGATCCTATTCTCCTGATTAAGTGTTTAAGTGTGAAACCAAAGCATTACTTTTTCATATTTACACTCACCTAAAGGATTATTAGGAACACCTGTTCAATTTCTCATTAATGCAATTATCTAATCAACCAATCACATGGCAGTTACTTCAATGCATTTAGGGGTGTGGTCCTGGTCAAGACAATCTCCTGAACTCCAAACTGAATGTCAGAAAGGGAAAGAAAGGTGATTTAAGCAATTTTGAGCGTGGCATGGTTGTTGGTGCCAGATGGGCCGGTCTGAGTATTTCACAATCTGCTCAGTTACTGGGATTTTCACGCACAACCATTTCTAGGGTTTACAAAGAATGGTGTGAAAAGGAAAAAACACCCAGTATGCGGCAGTCCTGTGGGCGAAAATGCCTTGTTGATGCTAGAGGTCAGAGGAGAATGGGCGACTGATTCAAGCTGATAGAAGAGCAACTTTGACTGAAATAACCACTCGTTACAACCGAGGTATGCAGCAAAGCATTTGTGAAGCCGCAACATGCACAACCTTGAGGCGGATGGGCTACAACAGCAGAAGACCCCACCGGGTACCACTCATCTCCACTACAAATAGGAAAAAGAGGCTACAATTTGTAGGAGCTCACCAAATTTGGACAGTTGAAGACTGGAAAAATGTTGCCTGGTCTGATGAGTCTCGATTTCTGTTGAGACATTCAAATGGTAGAGTCAGAATTTGGCGTAAACAGAATGAGAACATGGATCCATCATGCCTTGTTACCACTGTGCAGGCTGGTGGTGGTAGTGTAATGGTGTGGGGGATGTTTTCTTGGCACACTTTAGGCCCCTTAGTGCCAATTGGGCATCGTTTAAATGCCACGGGCTACCTGAGCATTGTTTCTGACCATGTCTATCTCTTCATGACCACCATGTACCCATCCTCTGATGGCTACTTCCAGCAGGATAATGCACCATGTCACAAAGCTCGAATCATTTCAGATTGGTTTCTTGAACATGACAATGAGTTCACTGTACTAAAATGGCCCCCACAGTCACCAGATCTCAACCCAATAGAGCATCTTTGGGATGTGGTGGAACGGTAGCTTCATGCCCTGGATGTGCATCCCACAAATCTCCATCAACTGCAAGATGCTATCCTATCAATATGGGCCAACATTTCTAAAGGATACTTTCAGCACCTTGTTCAATCAATGCCACGTAGAATTAAGGCAGTTCTGAAGGCGAAAGGGGGTCAAACACCGTATTAGTATGGTGTTCCTAATAATCCTTTAGGTGAGTGTATAATCCCCTGCCTAGGTACCAGTTTGAAGCCATCTGCATTTATCGGCTTACTTCTGCTCACACTCTAACAACCTCAGGGTTGACTACACTGATGTTATTTATTTATTTAACCCTCTAGTAAAGCAGGTGTAAACTTTTATTTCACGCATTATACGTGCTATTGACATGACATTTTCGCTGGATGTCGATAACAACCCAATTAGTCCACACATACAAAGAAATCATAACAAGTAAGTCCATAAGTTATGAGTAATAAAGTGGAATGACACAGAGAATAAGTATGGAACACACTTACTAAAATTTGTTTAATACTTAGTAGAAAAGCCTTTGTTGGTAATGACAGCTTCAAGACACCTCCTGCATGGAGGAACCAGTCACCTGCATTGCTCAGGTATGATTCTTCCACACAAACTGTCTTCAAATCTAAAAGGTTCCAGGGGCCTCTTCTATGAACTCTGTTCTCTCTTCTGTTCTTTCCAAAGACTTTCAATTAGATTCAAGTGGGGTGAGTGACTGGGTCATTCTAGCAGCTTTATTTTTTTTTCTCTGAAACCAATTGAGAGTTTCCTTGGCTGTGTGTTTGGGATCGTGGTCTTGCTGAAATGTCCACCCTAACTTCATCTTCAACACCCTAGTAGATGGCAACAGATTCTTACCTAGAATGTCCCTGTACATTTTTCCATTCATCCGTCCTTCAATTACTCACTGTTGGTGTGGCGTTTTTGTGGTGTTGTGCAGTGCCATTTCTCCTCCAAACATGTTGTGTGCAATGACATCCAAAGAGTTCAATTTTGGTATCTACTGACCAGAATCTTTTCTCCCAGTATTTCATTGATTTGTCTAAATGAATGTGCAGTAAACTTTCAACGAGCTTCAACATGCTTTTTCTTTAGCAGCAGAGTCTTGCGCAGTGAGTGTGCTTAGAGGCCATGGCAGTTGAGTGCATTACTTATTGTTTTCTTTGAAACAACTGTACCTGCTAATTCCAGGTCTTTCTGAAACTCTCCGCGAGTGGACCTTGGCTCTTGGACAACTCTTCGGATTATTGTTTTGACTCCTCTGTCGGAAATCTTGCGAGGAGCACCTTGTCGTGGCCAGTTTATGGTGAAATGATGTTCTTCTCACTTCCGGATTATGGCCCCAACGGTGCACACTGGAACATTCATAAGTTTAGAGATATGTCTGTAACCAATGTCATCAGTATGTTTTGCAACAATAAGGTTGCAAAGGTCTTGAGAGAGCTCTTTGCTTTTACCCATCATGAGATGTTTCTTAGGTAACACCTTGGTAATGAGAAACCTTTTTATAGGCCATCAGTTAGGTCTAAACCAGCTGATATTAATTTGCTTTCTAAATACTGACAGATTTCAGCTGGTTTCTTGGCTTACCATGTCTTTTTGCACCTCCTTTTTTCATGTGTTCAATATTTATTCCCTGTGTCATTCCAGTTTATTACACATAATTTGTGGATTTATTATAGTTCAGGAAACAGACACTTGCTGTCCATTTACGTTTCTGGGCACTGTGTTGTTAAAACCTTAACTGGATCGAGAACATCATATGTATTGTCAAGAAAGCCCAACAGAGGATGTTTTTCCTGCTCATATGAGGAAATTCAGTTTCCCCCAGCAGTAATGGCCCAGTTTTACACAGCCATCATTGAATCCTTTCTGACCTCATCTGTTACTGTCTGGTTTAGCGTTGCCGCTGCTCAGGCTAATGTTACTCTTTAGTGTATCATCAGAGGCTGTAACTTCCCTCCCATTCATATCTTATATACTGTAAGTCCAGGTTAAGGAAGAATACTACAAAGATCATTGCTGATCTGTCTCATCCAGGGCACCACCAATTCCAAAGACATTTCTCTGTCAAACACATTTGAGTGGTAAAAACTAAAACAACCCCTAACTTACATACAGTGCAGTTAAACTGATTAACTGGGTCTGAGTTTTTACTCAGTACCTTTGTACCTCTACACAAGCACGCTTATTTGCACACCCTGCTTAGCAGTTTTGCACTACTTTAATGTTTCATCTTCCAGCTGCTATGTAGTATGTTGTTTACAAGCATTCACACATTTTTTGTTGTGTGTAACTAGTTAGACTGCACCCAACTGCAATTTGATGACTAACTTTTTATTTAATTCAATATATATATTTTTTGTTTTTGTTGTACTATTTTATATTTTATATTTGTGTATTCCTTATATGTTTCTGTTAATGCTACTAAGAGAAAGTCCTGGTACATGCGAGTGTACCTGGCCAATGTAGTGAATTTTGATTCTGACTTTTAGCCTTTGAAATGTTCTCAAAGTAAAGCAAAGTGAAAATGGATGAGACAGCAGCACAACATGGATGGATAGCCATTTCTGGACACTGAATGTGCCCCAGGTATCAGACTTCCATTTCACTTCTGAGCTGATAGGACTTCAGTGCAGCTTGGCCTCTGGATGGATGCTGATGGAAGGGCAGAGATTGGCAACTGCTGTCATGCTATTATACTCCTTGCATGAATGGAGCTTTGTAGTTTAGGGTTTAACACTATTCTTGTGCTCTCTTTGTGTGCCTCAGAAACAGTCCTGAACAGGCACAACATATAGCCTTAAACCTTCTACCAGTCAGTGTTTCAAACATTTTTGTATTCTAGGGTAAAACATGTCTGTCTGCTTCGCAGCCCCAAAACTGTTTAATGTGTTATTTTAGATGACTCCAAGTTCCTCTTTCCATTGGTTTTGCCTTGCTATGCTTTGAACAAAATCAGCAGGCAAATAATGGTTACATATTTATCTATTATATAAAAAAATCCTGTGACTAGACAAGACATTTTGGAAGATTTTTTCAAGTCCTGTGAGTCAAGACTTTGGCTATGAGATATTTTCAATTCCCTTCCTCCTCTCAACCATAGAAAACAACTCACACAGTACTCTCCCTTCTCATTCGTGTAAATGCTTTTATCAGACACACTTCCTGCACTCTCAGCTGTTATACATTTTAATGTTTTCCTCACTTTATGTTCCCAATTAAGGAAGACGTATTATGTCCAAATCCTATTGAAGAATTTCATCACAGAGGGTTATAAACAGTAAAAATGAGTACACAGGCAGTCCTAGCACTGAGAAACGATGAAGTCAAACAAATTAATGCAAAAAATGTTGATTGGTTACACAGCAAATTGGTTAAATGCATATCAATAGACTCTGCTGAAACAGTTGGTGGTGATCATGGAGAAGATGAAAACATCAACTTACAAAATTCCGAAGAATATCTACAACTGTTAACACCAAAAGGTCTTCGTCTGCATGATTACTGTGGAAAGAAGGATGTATCCAAGAAACAATGTAGTACATCTTCAGCGGATAATATTAGACAACAAAGGAGATCTTGATATGCTATTCATATTAAAATGTTAACAGTTTCCCATTACAATAGCTTTTGCAAGGACAATTTACAAATTTTAGAGCCAAACATTTGAAACAGTTGTTTTATTTAATGGAGAGAAAGAAACTAAATTCAATCATGGGCAGTTATACGTTGCGTTGTCACGATGAAAGTCCAAACACAGAATCACAATTAAGTGTGATACTGATGAAAATTTAATTCAAAAAAATTTTTACTGAAGTTTAACAGTAAATGTATAAGTTTAAAAAGTTTTTGCGTGTTCATTTCAAAGCCAAACAGAACAAAATTGTATTGTGCAACAAATAACTCTAATACAATACGAAACATAATTTACTTTCAAATTATTATGTTTTACTAGCAAAATACCCGCGCTTCGCAGCGGAGAAGTAGTGTGTTAAAGAAGCAATGAAAAAGAAAAGGAAACATTTTGAAAATAACGTAACATGATTGTCAATGTAATTGTTTTGTCACTGTTGTGAGTGATGAGTGTTGCTGTCATATATATATATATATATAGCAAAATACCCGCGCTTCACAGCGGAGAAGTAGTGTGTTAAAGAAGCAATGAAAAGAAAAGGAAACATTTTTAAAATAACGTAACCTGATTGTCAATGTAATTGTTTTGTCACTGTTGTGAGTGATGAGTGTTGTTGTCATATATATATATATATATATATATATATATATTTACACACACACACATAAACATATATATATATATATATATATATATATACATATACACATATATACATACATATCTACATATATACACACACATATACATAAATACACACACATATATACACACAAATACATATATATATATATACATACACACACACATATATAAACATATATATACATATACATACATATCTACATATATACACACACAGCTATTTCGATCAGTGCAATACGCTGCTTGTTAAAATGGATAACTCCCGCCTTACGTGCAATAACAAATCAAATCATTCAGTTGTCTTTGCTCATATGTCATTTTAGAGCTGGTCGCCTGGCATCTTTTTTGGCCACAGGTTCGTTTCTGTTTGGTGTGAGGTTCTGTGTTGTGGAGATTCTCAGGATGGATTGCAGGTGCTCATCAGTGAGGCGCCTCCTGTGTGCTGTTTTGTTAGTCTTTATCACTGAGAAGAGCTTCTCACACAGATATGTGCTACCAAACATGCACAAGGTTCGAGCCGCATGTAGACGGACTTTTTGTTCATGAAAGTCACCAAAGCGCCGTGCAAACTCAGTGAGCAGTGCGCTCAGTTTATCAGCAAAGTGCGTATTTGGGAACACCGTAGTGACGACTTGGTTTAACAGTACTTGGCAACAGGGAAAGTGGGGCAAGGTGAACTGGTGCATTTGTGTCTCCCATAAAAGCAGCTTCACTTGAAATCACTTTGTGATTGTGCACGGGTTAAAACGTCCGCTGAAGTGTCAGATTCTTATTTAATTATGCTGTTTTCTGTATCTTCTGAATTGCATTCAGGTTACCCTGATGCAAGGCAGCTGAAGCGCTGCATTATGGGATCTGTAGTTTATTGTGTTACCAGCGCTTCATATACCGGGCTTTAATAACAATAATACAGTATATAAAATGATCTCGCGGGCGGATGTGGCCCCTGCCCTTGAGTTTGACACATATGGACTAAATAGAACTTGAAAAGATATGTTTTTCAAATGTGATCGCGCAATTCAGATAGAGTTGACGCACTACAGCCTGCATGCCTCAATGAGTCATCCTCCCTCGCACTTACTTTTTACCGCTCATCTAATGAATACACTGAGTATGGCTTTACCAAAACAATCATTGATGGCTAATAAAGTATCCATTATTCGAGTATGTAGAGCGGGATATATATATACATATATATATATATACCCGCGTATCGCAGCGGAGAAGTAGTGTGTTAAAAAAGGTAGAAAAAGAAAAGGGAACATTTTAAAAATAACGTAACATGACTGTCAATATACAGTATTTGTTTTGTGAGTGTTACTGAGTGTTGCTGTCATCAAGGATTTGATTATCATTATTTCTTTCAATCAGGTTCGTATTTGTAGGATGTGTTGTGTTCAAGTTACATTCCGTGTTTGTCAATCGCTGTAAAGATGACAGGTTTCATTCATCGATTCGTTTCTTACTGCATCAATAAACAGCTCGCCTTCTTCTTTATCTGAGACCTGACACACTGCATGCACGGGTTTTTTACACTGTCTTCCTTTAGCGGGACATTGACTTTTTCCACCGTGTGTTTTGTTTCCGCAGTAGCTGGATTTATGAATATGCTTATCAGACGCTTCATATTTTTGCTGCCTTTTCAATTGTGTAATTCGGTTTTGTTCAGCCTCTTTGGAACTGTTGCTTTTATCTGTGCACCGCGCCAGTTCACGTGAGCCGCTCGTGTACATGCATCGAAGGTTCCCAGCTGTGCTGGTGCCATCTCGTGCTATGTCCATAGCTTTATTTAATGTTACCTTAGTCCTGGCACTTAAAACTTTCTCTCGCAGTTTCGCTGAGTTTGTGTCAAACACCACCCTGACCATCTCATCTTCCTCTCCATAAGCACAGTTCTTCACCCGTGAATATTTACCCGTGGCAGTTTGCTATTGGATTGCCGCTGACGGACGGCCTTATATGGGCAGGCACTAAATTACAAACGCCAGCGCAGCCTGTCTATGAACTTAATTTAAAGTGTAGGTTTACATCGTGCTTTGTTTCCAAGTAGCAGAACTCATGAATATGGTTGTATATGTCACTCGCCGCTTCTTATTGTTTCGCTGCCTTCTCAATTATATAATGCATGTTTTCTTAAGCGTTCTTTTGAGCTCTTCCTGGTTTTCTATGTACTGCGTGATTACGTGAGAGGTGTGATGATGTCACACGAAACTCCCCACGGCGTTGAAGCTCATCTCCATTACAGTAAATGGAGAAAAACTGCTTCCAGTTATGACCATTACGCCGTAGAATTTCGATATAAAACCTGCCCAACTTTTGTAAGGAAGCTGTAAGGAATGAACCTGCCAAATTTCAGCCTTCCACCCACACGGAAGTTGGAGAATTAGTGATGAGTCAGTGAGTGAGTCAGTGAGTGAGTGAGGGCTTTGCCTTTTATTAGTATATATATATATATATATATATATATATATATATATATATATATATATATATATATATATATATATATATATATATATATATATATATATATATATATATATATACACACACACACAAACATATATACATACATATACATACACACATGCATACATACACACACATATATATAAACATATATATACATATACATACATATCTACATATATACACACACAGCTATTTCAGATCAGTGCAATACGCTGCTTGTTAAAACGGATAACTCCCGCCTTACGCAAGTCTGCGTGGATATTATGAACTATCGATTTGTTCAAGTTCTATTTAAATTTTAAATAGAAGGAATTTTTATTTAGTCGACAGAAATATCTTTGGTAGGAATGGTAAAACAGACAGGAATATTATTCCTGAATAAATCAACTCAAACCTTAAACAACTTATAATATTTTGCTCTCCATAAAAATATATCCTGTCTAAATTATACAAGTTAGAAATAAAGTAAACATTAAAAGAACAAACATTCAAATTTCTTTACTCTTATGTAATTTTATATATAAAAATAAACTTAGATTTTAAATATCCCAAAAGATTTTGCTCTCCATAAAAATATATCCTGTCAAAATTATACAAATTCAAATATGAACATGCTGCATAACAAAACCTGGAAATATAAATAAAATGTGTTCCTTTCAGCAATAACAAATCAAATCATTCAGTTGTCTTTGCTCATATGTCATTTTAGAGCTGGACGCCTGGCATCTTTTTTGGCAACAGGTTCGTTTCTGTTTGGTGTGAGGTTCTGTGTTGTGGAGATTCTCAGGATGGATTGCAGGTGCTCATCAGTGAGGCGACTCCTGTGTGCTGTTTTGTTAGTCTTTATCACTGAGAAGAGCTTCTCACACAGATATGTGCTACCAAACATGCACAAGGTTCGAGCCGCATGTAGACGGACTTTTTGTTCTTCAAAGTCACCAAAGCGCCGTGCAAACTCAGTGCGCCAGTTTATCAGCAAAGTGCGATTTGGGAACACCGTAGTGACGACTTGGTTTAACATTACTTGGCAACAGGGAAAGTGGGGCAAGTGGTTGTGTCTCCCATAAAAGCAGCTTCAATTGAAATCACTTTGTGATTGTGCACGGGTAAAACGTCCGCTGAAGTGTCAGATTCTTATTTAATTCTTCTGCTTTCTGTATCTTCTGCATTGCATTCAGGTCTTTCAGGTTACCCTGATGTTTTGTTCATAGTGCCGCCTTAGATTAAATTCTGTAATTACAGCCACATTAGCTCCACAAATGAGACACACGGGTTCAGTAAACATATACTCAGCCTCCCATCGGTTTTAAAGGCTCTATTTTCAGAATCAACTTTTCTCTTCAGCATCGTGTGAGCTAGCTTCGCAATAACTTGCAGCATCATAAGGTAGACTTGATTAACGCGTAAGTGTTCGCAAGGCAGCTGAAGCGCTGCATTATGGGATCTGTAGTTTATTGTGTTACCAGCGCTTCATATACCCGGCTTTAATAACAATAATACAGTATATAAAATGATCTCGGGTCGGATATAATTACACTGGCCGGATGTGGCCCGGCCCTTGAGTTTGACACATATGGACTAAATAGAACTTGAAAAGATATATTTTTTCAAATGTGATCGCAATTCAGATAGAGTTGACGCGCACTACAGCCTGCATGCCTCAATAAGTCATCCTCCCTCGCCTTACTTTTTACCGCTCATCTAATGAATACACTGAGTATGGCTTTACCAAAACAATCATTGATGGCTAATAAAGTATCCATTATTCGAGTATGTAGATCGGGTATATATATATACATATATATATACCCGCCATCGCAGAGGAGAAGTAGTGTGTTAAAAAGCTAGAAAAGAAAAGGGAACATTTTAAAAATAACGTAACATGACTGTCAATATACAGTATTTGTTTTGTGAGTGTTACTGAGTGTTGCTGTCATCAAGGATTTGATTATCATTATTTCTTTCAATCAGGTTCGTATTTGTAGGATGTGTTGTGTTCAAGTTACATTCCGTGTTTGTCAATCGCTGTAAAGATGACAGGTTTCATTCATCGATTCGTTTCTTACTGCATCAATAAACAGCTCGTCTTCTTCTTTATCTGAGACCTGACACACTGCATGCACGGTTTTTTACACTGTCTTCCTTTAGCGGACATTGACTTTTTCCAACGTGTGCTTTGTTTCCGCAGTAGTTGGATTTATGAATATGCTTGTATGTATGAGACGCTTCATATTTTTGCTGCCTTTTCAATTGTGTAATTCGGTTTTGTTCAGCTCTTTGGAACTGTTGCTTTTATCTGTGCACGCGCCAGTTCACGGAGCCGCTCGTGTACATGCATCGAAGGTTCCCAGCTGTGCTGGTGCCATCTCGTGCTATGTCCATGGCTGTATTTAATGTTACCTTAGTCCTGGCACTTAAAACTTTCTCTCGCAGTTTCGCTGAGTTTGTGTCAAACACCACCCTGACCATCTCATCTTCCTCTCCATAAGCACAGTCCTTCACCCGTGAATATTTAGTGGCAGTTTGCTATTGGATTGCCGCTGACGGACGGCCTTATATGGGCAGGCACTAAATTACAAACGCCAGCGGCAGCCTGTCTATGAACTTAATTTAAAGTGTAGGTTTACATCGTGCTTTGTTTTCAAGTAGCAGAACTCATGAATATGGTTGTATATGTCACTCGCTCGCTTCTTATTGTTTCGCTGCCTTCTCAATTATAAAATGCATGTTTTCTTCTAAAATGCTTTTTTGAGGTCTTCCTGGTTTTCTATGTACTGCGTGATTACGTGGGAGGCGTGATGATGTCACACGAAACTCTGCCCCCACGGCGTTGAAGCTCATCTCCATTACAGTAAATGGAGAAAAACTGCTTCCAGTTATGACCATTACGCATAGAATTTCGATATAAAACCTGCCCAACATTTGTAAGAAAGCTGTAAGGAATGAACCTGCCAAATTTCAGCCTTCCACCCACACGGGAAGTTGGAGAATTAGTGATGAGTCAGTGAGTGAGTGAGTCAGTGAGTGAGGGCTTTGCCTTTTATTAGTATAGATTATTTACAGCAGTATTTTAATTGTTTAATTGCCCACTGTAATGTAAAATAGTTAGTAAATTTTACATCTACATCCCCATACACGAGCGGCAGAACCGCAAAGAGCCTCGCATGTAGCGCAAGCATCGGGGTTGGCGAGCGAAACGAGTAGTTAACTAATAAGTTGCAGTACAAAGTCTCCTTTTTATAATTTATAGTTTTTCTAACTTCTGCCTAATCGCTTATATAATATTACAGTAAAATAGTTTATTATCAAAGATAAATGTAAATCTACCAATCATATGGTCCATCTCCATATCAATTATGGTTTCAATGAGAAATTCTTTTTGTAGTTAAGTTTAACTTGTCTTGATCTTTAATCAATATGATGGTTTATCATCTGTCTTGGTAAATGTTTGTAGTCTAGCATTGTAACACTTGCTTCAAAACTGACCCTTAACTGACATTGTCTTGACTATGTTGACCTCATTTGTAAGTCACTTTGGATGAAAGTATCTACTAATTAAACAAAACATAGAAAAGTTTTCTGTTTAAAACTTATTGTGTTAAGATTAAAGTATGTGACATTCTATATATGTTTGAATCCAAAAGGTGACTCATTGTGTTTTCTGTTTATTTTATTCATTCCTCTTTTGCTCAGTTTTTTGAAGGCAGTCAGTAATTTGTGAGCTGACTGTATTCTTATCCTAGCCCCACATCCACTCATTCTGAACTAACCAAGTCTGTTGTACTTTCTTTCTCCACAGAGGATTAAAGGGACACTGAGTTTCTTCCATAAGGTTTACCACCATGATACACCTGTCAGCCTCTGGGCTAGTGTTACAGTAGTGAAGAGAGCTCTCCGGACCTCTCATTGCAGTGGTAAAGTTTAAGCATGTACTTCCATGAAGCAGATGTGATGGTGCAAAAGATGGGACACATCAAAGAAGAGAACTCTGAGTGGGACACCATTAGACACACACCTTCCCTTTTGCTTGTGAAGCAAGAAGACTGTGACTTGAAGAGTGTTGTGATTAAACAAGAGCCATTTGAGCAGGGCATCAATATTAATGTGACAGATTTAAATCACAAGTCCATTAGTCATAAAATGCAAAATGATAAACCTATCGATATTTGTGAGGAAGGTGGTTCAACAGAGAATGAACCCAGTTTTAACATATGTCCAGCAGTAAAACAAGAGGTGTCTGGTCCACCTTTGAAAAATTCTCTTCCTGTGAAGTATAACTTGCTGGAATCGGAGGACAACATGATCAAGGATATGTGCTACAAGAAAGATGAGCAGGAAGAACCATCCATCAATAAGCATGAAAAGTGTAAGTGATGTAGTTTTTGCCAAACAATCTTTTTAGCACAGGCCTGGATTTGGTTGTGTGAAATTAATATCTTATTTAATTTGTTGCAATGTGAGAAGAAATTTGGTTAATAATTCATATAGTCAAGTCATGATAATTACCAAGTGTACACAAATGCAAAATACATATAGCATGCAATATGTATAATCAAATTTTATTCTTATAATTGACTACTCAGGAACATTCCAGTCTTGTGGGCAAAAACTGTCACTGAATCTACCAATATGAGGGCCAATGAAGAGGAGTGAGAAAAGGGCCATGCAAGATGGCTGAGCTCTTTAATCATTCTGTTTGTCTTTCTACTACAGCAGGTGTGGTATATGTCCTAAACACCTTGGTGCTAGTCTTAATCTGTACCACTTTCACACTCCTTTACCCTCAGGATGTGATAAGACCAGTGAGGGTGGTCTCCTCTGTCCACCTGTAGAAGCTTGTAAGAACAGATGGAGAAAAGTGAGATGATCTCAGATCTATAGAAAAGTAGTGGCGCTGGTGAGCCATCTTGACAAGACACAAAATGTATTGTGCCCATTTTAGTTTATAAGCATTAGTCACTCCAAGAAATTTAAAGTTAATCTCCTTCTTCATGGCCTCCACTCCGAAGTAGATGTTAATTTGATCTACCTTTTGAAGTTTATGACCAGATTATTGGTTTTACTGGCATTAAGAGTTAGACTGTTGTTCCACTGAGTCAGTAGGCTATCTTATTATTGTTTGTGGTCAGGTATGTGATGCTGGTGTAATCTGAAAAATTAATAATGCAGTGAGAGTTCTGTCTGGAGAAGGGAGAGGTACAGAATTGGGCTTGGAACACTACCTTTTTATGCTTTAATGTTATGTTACTATCTTGTACTAAAATCACTTAAGTTAATTTTCCCTTGCATCAAAAACATTCAATACACCAGAGTAAAAACACAATAAAAATGTGCATCTGCAATCAATTGAATTGCCAACAGATGGACTGTGAATGTGAAGCATCTGAGCCAGTTATCAAGTGTCACAGCAAAGTGACTGCATACTTGTGTCAATGGAATATTTCAGGTTTGATTTTTCTTTTCTTTTTTTTTTTTTTTTGAAAGAAACTGAATTCCTTTAATGTGATGACATCCTTTACATGTTCTAGAACTGCCAGTAACATCTCTTCAATACAGAATCAACAAGCTGTTTAAGAAGGCAGGCTCAGTTCTGGGACATACTCTGCACCTGCTAGAATTAATAATGGAGGTGATATTGAAGACAAAAGTGATGGCAATTATGAGCAAGGCTGTACATCCTCTCACTGACACACTAAAGACTTTTTGACAAAAAATTATTCAACAGAAATGTGTGAATAAATTCTACTGGGGCACCTTTATACCAATGGCAGTCGCCTTCTTCCTTCAGCTGTTCCCATTATGTGTTGCCACAGTGGATTATCTTTTTCCATCTCTTCCTTTCCTCTACATCTTGCTCTGTCACACCCACCATCTGCATGTTCTCTCTCACCACATCCATAATTCTTCTCTTAGGTTCCTCTTGCCTGGCAGCTCTGTCCTTAGCATCCTTTTTCCAATATCCCCAACATCTCTCCTCTGCACATGTGCAAATGGCAATAGAGCTTTATAATGCCTTACGGGAACTAACGTCTTATCAAGTCAGATGTTTTCCTTCTTTTTTTTTTGGTATTTTCTGTGTGTGATTGAGGAAGAGAAGGTGCACCAACAAAAGGGTGTAGTGACAAATGTGTGGAGCTAGTAAACAGTCACAGTACTAATTACAGGAACAAAACTTGCAAAATGAAATATGCAATGTGAGAAGAAACAGAATACACAAGTGGAACTGCAACACAAAACCATTTAAATTAAAGAGTAACCATACTGTGCGATTTATAGCACCTGTTTATGTGATCTTCCCTCGCAGAAGGTATAAAAAGGCAAATCATGTTGCAGTGTTGTTTTGATTTTTTGCCCATACAATCAAAAATTAACTTAATCTTACAAGGACAGTTAACAAATTGTATAACCTTAAAACAAATATTTTGCTCAAATGAACAGAATGAATTTAACACTTTAATATCAAAGCATATTCTCTTCCCAAATTGTACCTCACTTTTAAAACAATTTTCAAAACAAAAATAGGATACCAGGATGATGTTTCAGGCTGTCCTGATTACTTTATAACTTGTGAACAGATGGGCACCTGGGACTAAAATTGCCAAATTGGTTTACAGCTTGGGAAAGGAAGGGAAATTGATATACTTGAACTGATTTGAAGAGTTTCAACAAGGACATCCATCGTATTCACAGCCAGCCAATGAAAAGTGTGTAATGTCAAACATATTTTCTATCATTTCTTGTTCTGTTTGGTATTATTATTCATTTAATAAATACCATATTGCTTTTAAATGGCTGTACTTTGTATCTAGAGTGATTGAAGTAATAAACTGAAGATTAAGACAGTGTATGGGAGGCAGCCACATTACCTGCCCATAGGGTTTATGAAAGCTTAGATGTCACTCCTTGAAAGAAGAGACAACTGCAGTAAAAGCAGGGCATGTTGTTTGGTTGATAAGTGGCATAAACAAAAGAGTTGACTTTCAATTGTGTCGCGATGACACCCGTATGTTTGTCAGTGCTGGTGATAAGTAAGTTCTTAAGTAGACTCTTACAGAATATTATGAGATATATTATGGCTCCATTGTGTAATTAAAGATATTTTTCCAAGACTGCTGTAGAATATTGTGAGACATGTTTTCTGTTGTCTATTTAAGGATATTTATGTGTGAATGTGAGAGACTCCTATAGAATATTGTGGGATATTGTATGGCTCCATTGTCTCATTAAGGATATTTATGGGTAATCCCAAGTAAAATCATCACATCTTTGAACCTCATTGTCACAGATTTTAGTGAAACGTGGCGTGCTGATTTGGTCATATTAAGAAAACCCGTGGAACTGAAATTGCATGTGTCTTGAATTAATATTAATGATGAATTAAGCTAACAAAGTTTTAACTTAAGAGTATGGTAAATTATGACTTTGACTGGCTACTGTATATCTCCCTAAATACAAGTTGCAGAGCACTGATTCTCTTATCATTTTAAAGATATTTTCCAGCTGTATATTTTGCCTACATATTATGTCATCCCCAAAATAAAAAATTACCATGTTATGGGTGGTTATAATATTAAAAATTGATCAGCAAAAAAAAAAAACTCTTTAAAAAGTGATTTTTTTTTTTAACTAAAACTAGCTTATATAACATCATGAACATCTCTAGAAAATTTGGTCTTTGGTTTTTCATTCGTTGCTGAGATATCATTACTTATCTGAAGCATGCATCAAAACCAAAATTCCTTACAATACTCTTAAATAATAGTTAGTGATCAGTAAATAGATTAGATTCAACTTTATTGTCATTACACATGTACAAGTACAAGGCAACGCAATGCAGTTTAGGTCTAACCAGAAGTGCAATTAGCAGAAAGCGCAGGATAAAGGTATAAGTTCTACTGTAAGTGCACCTAAAAGGGATATGTGCAGGAAGCGCAGTCCATGTTAAATAGTATAGTGGTAATGGGAAGAGTATAGGGGTTGTGTAAGGTATGGGCAGGTGTCAGTGCGGGGCAGAGTTCAATAAGGAGACAGCTCTGGGAAAGAAGCTATTCCTCAGTCTGCTAGTTCTTGAACTTAGACACCTGAAGTGCCTACCAGAAGGTAGGAGAGAAAACAGTTTGTTGGCAGGGTGAGAGTAATCCTTAAGAATACTGTGTGCTTGACGCTCACAGTGTTTCTTTTGAATGTCCTCAATGGTGGGAAGTGGAGTCCCTATAATACGTTGGGCAGTTTTCACCATCCGCTGCAGTGCCTTACGCTCAGCAACAGAGCAGCTTCCATACCAAACTGTGACACAGTTGGTTAGAATGTTTTCTGTTGTACAGCGATAGAAGTTCACCAGAGTAGTTGAAGACAGCTGATTCTTCTTAAGTGTTCTCAAGAAGAATAGGCGCTGGTGAGCCTTCTTGACCAGGCTAGAGGTGTTGGTGGACCAGGATAGGTTCTCCGAAATGTGGGTCCCCAGGAACTTAAAGGATGAAACAGGCTCAACAACCATTCCGTTGATGTGAATCGGTTCATGTGAACCTCTTCTTCTTTTCCTGAAGTCCACAATGAGCTCCTTGGTCTTATTGGTGTTAATGAGCAGATTGTTGTCCGTGCACCAAGTGGCCAGGTGCTTGATCTGCTCCCTGTAGGTAGACTCGTCGTTGTTGCTGATGAGGCCAATCACCGTAGTATCGTCTGCAAACTTGATGATGTTGTTAGATCCATACGCAGGCCTGCAATCGTGGGTGAAGAGGGAGTAAAGGAAGGGGCTCAGCACACAGCCCTGTGGTACTCCAGTGTTAAGCATGATGGTAGTGGAGCAGATGTGGCCTGACTTAACATGCTGGGGTCTGTTGGTCAAAAAGTCCATAATCCAATTACAAAGTGAGGTGTTATTATCCAGATCTCTAAGTTTGCTAATTAACTTAGAGTGTAAAACAGTATTAAATGCTGAGCTAAAATAAAAAAAAAAACAACAGTCTTGCATAGGTGTTTGTATTGTCCAAGTGTGTGAGTACAGAGTGCAGCGCTATGGAGACTGCATCATCTGTGCTCCTGTTGGCGCAGTAAGCAAACTGGTGTGGATCTAGTGAGGATTGAAAAGAGTCCTTTAGGTGTGTCAGGACCAACCGCTCAAAGCACTTCATAATGATGGATGTGAGTGCTACGGGGCGGTAGTCATTCAGGCACGTTGGGCTAGAGTGTTTCGGCACTGGCACAATTGAGGTAGATTTAAAGCATGCTGGTACAGCTGCTTGGGCAAAGGACATAATAAAAATGTCTGTGAATACCCCAGTGAGCTGCTCTGCACATGCCCTCAGTACGCGCCCAGGGATACCGTCTGGTCCAGCAGCCTTGTGCACATACACGTAAATAATACAGGTTTATGGAAATAAAGACTCCTGTAGAATATTGTGAGAAATATTCCCCATTGTCTATTTAAGGATACCTGTGTGTGAATGTGAGAGAGTCCTATAGAATATTGTGATTTATATTACAGCTCCATTGCCAAATTAAGAATATTTAAGAAAGTAAAGACTGACAATTAGGCTTTCACCTGAGACGTGTGTGTGTATCTGTATGTGTGATAATCTTAAGGTGCAAGAGTAGACCAACCTGATAACAGACTTGACAAGTG
Organism: Polypterus senegalus; assembly: GCF_016835505.1. Taxonomy (NCBI): domain Eukaryota; kingdom Metazoa; phylum Chordata; class Cladistia; order Polypteriformes; family Polypteridae; genus Polypterus; species Polypterus senegalus. The sequence goes on along the minus strand of NC_053157.1, from coordinate 228,978,921 downwards.
TAAACCCCACAATAATACATGCTGTTGATTTTATCTCTTACGTTGTAGAAGTCAAAAGGTGTCTTTACTTGTCTATAGACTTGTCCTTACTCTTGGATTGTATCCCTGAAATTTGTGTTGGCTTTGAGAATTTTTTACTTTTCTATTGCCTGTGTTGCTACACACAGGCTGTGATTTTTTCTTTCCACCAAGATTACTAATTTTAGATTAAATTGGGAATTTGTCCATTAGGTATGCTGCTTTCAGTATTTTTGTTGCTGCCCCACCAAGGCTCTGGTCATTTTTAACATAAACAATCTCACTTGCATATTTAGACACACACCAGATGTAAATACTTTAGAAAGAAGAAGGGGGAAATAAAGACTCTATAGTGGAAATCAGTAAAGCTAATTTGATTCAATTCAGTCTGTTCTGTTTTTTCAATTGAATTGATTCTCGGTTCTCACCCTGGTTTTAATACAGAAAGGCCTTATTCTGTAATCTTATATAGCACATCGATAACTTTTGCAAAGTAGTTTGAGAGATTGGATATGGTCAAACAGGGAGACAACAAGGATTGTGAAAGTGATTTTAATGTATGTTGTGAGTTACTGGGAGTCTGAACCAATGTTGAGATTACAGAGCTGCTGTGTTGTGTCATCTTTAGTTCATGCACAGGCTGCAGTACAAAAATATGTTTAGTCATAATGTCCATGTGTCTGATTAAAGCAGTGCTGATTAAATAAAAGTGATATTTTAGGAGGTGAAAATAGTCAATTAAATTTGCTGTCAAGTTCTTCATTATTTAACTTACTGATTATATTTTCTATCTTAAAGCAGGTCTGTCGGAGAAAAGCTGCATTTCCCCATCTTCATCTTCATGTCATCAAATTTCAGCTCACAGTGAAAGTCAAGGGGAGCAGAACGATGGAACTATTGAGAAATCGGTATTGGGATTAGAAATTTTGAAACCGGATTCTTTTCAATGCTGTTTTCTTCCAGTTGTGAGAATGTCAAGGGACAACTCCACTGATCCTCAACAACAGTGTCAAAAAACAGATTGTCAGCCTTTGTATGCATGCCAAAACTGTGGGAAAATTTTTCAGCCTAAGTTTGATTCTAAGGAACAGAGAGAAGAGGAACCACATGATAACATGGAATGTGGTAAAGAGTTTTCATTCAAATGCAGTCTTCAGAAATATACAGAAATTAAGCCACTCCTGTGTAGTAAGTGCGGCAAGCAGATCTCAGCCAGCATTCTTCTGGACAGGGAATCAAAAAATGACATTGAGGAGGAGGCATACTGCTGTACAGAATGTGGCAAACAAACTACAGGCAACCAGCTTGAGAGATGCACAAAAATCCGTGCTGGAGAGAAGCCACATTGTTGTACTGAATGCGGCAAGCGATTCTCAAGAATTGCCCATCTTAATACACATGCAAGAATTCACACAGGAGAGAAGCCTCATTGTTGTCCTGAGTGTGGCAAACGATTTTCCCAAAGCAGTGTTCTTAATAGACATGTAAGAATTCACACTGGAGAGAAGCCACACTGCTGTTCCGAATGTGGCAAGCAGTTTTCACAAGTATGCCATCTTCAAGCACACATTCGAATTCATACTGGGGAGAAGCCTTACACCTGTTCTGCATGTGGCAAACAATTTGCAGACAGAGGACATTTTCAGAGACACACTCAGATTCATACTGGGGAAAAGCCATATAGCTGCACTGTTTGTGGGAAACGTTTTTTAAGAATTTCTCATCTTAATGCACATGCAAGAATTCACACTGGAGTGAAGCCATATGTCTGCATTGAATGTGGCAAACGATTCTCAACCAAAGGTCATCTCCAGACGCACACACGGATTCATACTGGGGAGAAACCATATGGTTGTTCAGAATGTGGTAAACTATTCTCACAAGTCAGTGATCTTAAAAGGCATGCAAGAGTTCACACTCGAGTTAAGCCATACTCTTGTTCTGAATGTGGAGAACTGTTCTCAGCCAAAGGTCACCTACAAGAACACTCAAAATGTCATACAGACAGCCCTGCAAACCTGTATGCATTTTGTGTTGAACGTATGCATTTAGAAGGTAAATTGTGTGGGTATGACTGACTAGGTAAGAATGTGCAAAATCAAAAACGTGAAAGTACTTACTACAGGAGATTTCTCACACTTCCTCTTCATGACATGACAACGTTTTTATATTATGTTATTTATTTTTTCTTTTTCTGATATGCAGCAAAATGTAATCTTTCTCTCACCTTGCTGAAAGTCTGTCTTTATTATTCCCACCCAAATGGAAAGATTGTGCCTTTAACCTGAGCAAAGCAGAAATGGTTCCAAGTATTGAGGTATTTCCAGATATTAACATTTTGTAAAGGCAAAAGCATGAAAAAGAACCAGCAATAAGCATCTTAAGATACCCTCCATTAAAAAAATAGTTGTGCATTAATTAAGGAAATATTAATCTTTTTTTTCTATCTGAGTACACTTTTCAGGTACAGGTCTATGTGACTGAAATCAGTCCTGGAAACCCTTAGTCACATCGGGCCGTTTGGAATGGAGGAGGAAACTGTGAAATCACAGGGAGAACATGGACATTTCATGCTGAATCAAAGTGGGTCTCGGGTATCAGGAGGCACCAGTGCTATTCTGAATGAAACCCTGTGAAATACATAAATTCTTTGAAAAAGTATTGTTGACAATATTACATAAAGAAATCTTCTCTGTTAACGTTGCCAGTTTCAAGATAATCAGAGGCAGAATTTTAAAATATGTTCAAGGTTTGTAGATAGACCTATATGAGCTTAATGGCTATCTCATTCCAAAATCATAGGCATTAATATGAGGTTTCCAAGTCCCAAAACACTGTAGGCCTGTAATAACAGGATCCACTCTTCTTACCACAAGATTTTGGAGTGTGTCTGTGAGAATATTTGCCAACACAGCCCAAAGAACATTTATGAGGTCAGGTAGTGATCCTGGACAAGAAGACCTGGCTTACAATTGGCATTAAATTTCACGCCAAAGGTGTTCAGCAGGGTTTTGTGTAAGCCACTTGAGTTTCTTTATGTCATTATGGAACCTGGCTTTGTGAACAAGTGGACACAAAAGAGCCTTCCGCAAACTGTTGCCACAAAGTTAGAATCACACAATTGTTTAATGTGTCTTTGTATGATGTAGCATTAACCACAGTCTTCACTGGAACCAAGGAATGTAGCCCAAACCCTCACATTATCCCTCCACCAAACATTAAAGTAAGGCACAATGTAGTCCAGAACATAGAGTTCTCCTGGCATGCAGCAAAACCCACATTTGTCCATCAGACTTCCAGATCGCAAAGCCTCCTCCATCACTCCAGAGAACATGTTTCTACTGTTCCAAATTCCAAATGCAGTGTGCTTTATACCACCCCAGCTGACACTTGGCATTGTGCGTAGTGATCTTAGACTTGGCCATAAATTTCCTGATGTACAGTTTGTCTGCTGATATTGCTTCCCGAGGGAGTTTGGAACTCTGTTCTGAGTGATGTATCAGATGATAGGCCATGTATACACACTTTGTGCTTCAACACTTGGTGGTCCTACTCAGTTTGCATGGTCTATCACTTCATGGCTGAACTGATGTTTTTTGATGCCTCCCCTTCAGACTAATGGCACAGCTAGAAATGTACATACTGACTTGTAGCAAAGGTAAAATCATATGACAGTGCTGTATTTAAAGTCACTGAGCAATTCAGTTAAATTCCAGTTCTACTGCTAATGGAGATTGCATGGATATGTGCTCCATTTCAGTAATAAAACACTCAGGCACAGTCATTTGGAAGGTTGTCCACATAATGTTGGCCATATAGTATACAGATTATGTTCTGTAGATTGTTTCCTGTGTTGCACATATGCTATATAGGTAACCCTATTCAGCAGTTTTCTTGGGTTTTACTAAAAAATTAAGTGCAGGAAACATGCTAAATGAAACAGATTTGACAGGATCAGATCAGTGCAGGTACAAGATTCCTGTGCTTAAAAGGGAACTGTTACATTTTTCTGTCATCTAATGAAAAGCCCTTTGTTTTTCCCAAAACAAGATGTGCCCGTTCACATGATCTCTCTGAAAACTCAGAAAGCTCTCTTATAAATTGGCAGAGAAAAGTGCCAATTTACAGAACGGTGACGTCACTGATCTAGTATTGCGCTCGTGGAAGAACTCAAAATCCCAAGAGTCAATGTGGATTTTCCTCAACTAGTTTAGTGACTGCACCTGTGTTGTTAATAGAATCAGAGCCTTTGTTAAATCACGTGAGCCCATCACCCTATTGCAGCGCGGCGCAAGTATCCTTGTGTTTTATTTTTTGAAAGCAAAACAAGGCCAAATTTACATGGCAGATCAGTTCCATGTCTTCACCCCCTATTTGACACGCATGATATTTTTAGGGAAGTGCAATCAGCAAAATGAGTCCTGGAAGCATAGATTTCTACTAGGATTTGTGGTACTTTGTAGCCCCGTTTTTGAATCAAAACGTTTCTTCTCTCGCTGCCGCTCTGCAGGTTTCTACGCTGTAAGAACTTCGCTCAAAACAAAAGCCGTGTTTTTTTCATTTATGTCCATCCCTTGCGGTAGCCAAAACCTATTTATTATATCGCTTCTTTCTGACAAAATAATTTTTATTCAATGTACATATCCGGATAAAACTCGGGTTAGACATATGTATACACGCTAACCAGGTTTGGATTATTCGTAAAATTAATGTGAAGAATAAAAAAATTAACAAAAACAAAAAAAAAAACCACGGAATAGTCACTTTTAGCTGCAGTACGAACGTATTCTTAAAATCTCGCGCTCGTTTAAAATCGGAAGCTTAGAGGTCCACTGCATGGTTTCAAATTAAGTTGCTGCAACAGTAAGTTTGCTAGTTAACAATGTTTTGCGTTTAAATGAATCCTAAAACTGGCCTCATATTTTTAAATTAAACTGTTTTCACAAGTTTTTGAACATAGAAGATGAGGTCATATAAAGTTCTCACTCTCTCTCTCTGTTTATATATATTTATATATTTTTTCTTTCCTTTTAATCCTTTTATTTGTACTGTATGTCACGCACTCATTAGTCCAGAAAAAGAATAACAGAAATCCTGACACATTGCTCATATATATGTACAGTATATACAATACATTATATATATACATTATATATATATCCCTCCATTATCCAACCCGCTATAGCCCAACTACAGGGTCACGGGGGTCTGCTTGAGCCAATCCCAGCCATCACAGGACGCAAGGCAGGAAACAAACCCCGGGCGGGGCGCCAGCCCACACACACACACACACACACACATATATACACACTAGGGACAATTTAGAATCACCAATGCACCAAACCTGCATGTCTTTGGAATGTGGGAGGAAACCGGAGTACCTGGTCGCAGACACGGGGAGAACATGCAAACTCCACGCAGGGAGGACCCGAGAAGTGAACAGGGATACTACTACCACCGTGTCGCCCCTGTGTATATATATATGTATGTATATATATATATATATATATATATGTATGTATATATATATATGTATATATATATATATATGTATATATATATATATATATATATATATATATATATATATATATATATATATATATATATATATATATATATATATATATATATATATATATATATATATATATATATATATATATATATATATATATATATATATATATATATATATATATATATATATATATATATATATATATATATATATATATATATATATATATATATATATATATATATATATATATATATATATATATATATATATATATATATATATATATGTATATATATATATATATATATATATATATATATATATATATATATATATATATATATAATGTATGTATGTGTGTATGTATAATGTTCCAGTATCAGTTCCTAATGGCTGTAGCGATTTCCATGAAACCCGGTACACATGTTTCTCATTGATCGACTAAAAATACTGTAGGGTGAAATTAACACTAAAACCCACCCCCTTCTGGGTAGGGTGGGGGTGATCTTACGGTCTTGTATGCATGTTATTATCCAGTTGACACTTGGAACGACCACTAGAGGGCGAACTATAGGTGAAGGTGACTGCCAGCATTCTTTATGTTTGAGCGCCACCACCGCGCGCCTGTTCTTTTGAAATTAAATCCAGTTTTACGTTTGGAAGTGTATGTGCCCGTCCGGCCCGGAAGTGAGACGTAGAGTCGGAGTGAGGGCTTCAGCTCTGAGGATGCGCAAGTGAGGCCAGAACACCGGCAACAAGAAACCTCCATAGAAAGACAGTCGCTTAGCTGCTAAAGCACAAACGATCCGAGCACGTTGACAACACGAATCATCATAGCACAATACTTTCAAGGACCCGGTGCTGTTGCTTACACAGTATACAGCAAGCAAATGCCTGCATTCTTTATGTTTAAGCAGCACCGCGGGCGCCTTTTGCTTTTCAAATTAAATCGAGTTGGCCGGTTCCGAGCATCAACGGGATGATAACATACATAAAAGACCGCAAGACAAGCACATTAGTGAGTCTTTATGGTTTGTTAATTTATTTTTATTTTCAAAGTTTTTTTTTTTTTTTTTTTTAATTATGTTTTTCCTAAACAATTACATAAAAAAAAACACTTTTCCTCCCGGGCAACGCTGGGTATTTCAGCTAGCTGACAGATAAAAAGAGAGATAAAAAGATTCCTGATATGTTTCTGTAGAACGACCATTTTGGAAAATTTCTTGCTTTATAGTCATTCCATTGTGTGTGTGCATATTAATTAAGTTATTTACTTATTTCCTTATTTATTGACCTATTTATGTATTATCTATTTAGAGAGCTTCGCCAAAAAAACAAATGTCAACCCTGGGGACAAATAAATTAATATCTATCTATCTATCTATCTATCTATCTATCTATCTATCTATCTATCTATCTATCTATCTATCTATCTATCTATCCTTACAGCATTGAGTGGTAGGCAAAAATCAATTGTGAATGGGAAACCTGTCTTTCACAGATTACACACTCACCTATCACCGACCGAAAAATGGCACCTAGCCTTGGTTGTTTTTAGCCTGATATTAGTGATGATATGGCACACTGTTTCCTCACAGTAGACCAGGGTCAATTTCCTTGTCCTCCAAGTATGAAGTTTGCATGTTGTCCCTGTATCACTGTGGGTTTCCTCTGGGTGTTCTGGTTCCCTCCCAAAGTCATGCAGGTTAGGTAAACTGGCAACACCCTTGTGTGTGTTTGGTGTGTGTCTTCACCATGTGATGGACTAGCACCCTTCCTTGTTCCTGTCTTGTGCCCTGTTCTAGCTGGGATATGCTCCAACACTGACCACGGCCCTGGTCTGGATTAAGCAGGTTAGAAAAACCTTCATTTGTTCATCAGACTGCCAGACATTAATTTCCTGATTTGTCACTCCAGAGAATGTTTTCACTGCTCCAGATTCCAAATGCAGTGTGCTTTACACCACCCCAGCTGAGGTGGCATGACCTTTTTTGAAGAGTCAAACTGAGAAATCCAAAAGTATTGTAAAATACCGATAAACTCTTAAGAAACATTTTTTTGTTTTTCTACTTTGCAAAAAGCCTTTGTAAAAATAAGAAAAAAACTGAAATATCAAGAATTCAGACTCATTGCTTCGTGACTTGAAATTTAGCTCAGGTACGTCCCATTCTAATGATAATTATTTGGAGTCCATCTGTGATCAGTTCATGTCATATTCATATTCATGTTGTGTTGTCATTTCCTTTCAAAGTATTATTGCCTCATGAATGTGTTGTGTAAACTCAAACAGTATTTCTTTGAGCTATGTCTAATACTGAAGCTGAGGGACAACCCAAGACCCTTTGGGTGCTGATCCTAACCGTGGAATTAATTAAAGTTCCTGTTTTGCTATTCTATCTTGATTTTGTGTATTCTGACATTCTTCTTTTTGATATTCTAAAGCTGACATGAAACTCATGCTTCCTTTGCAATGTGTCCTTTTAGACTGCAGATCATACTTTGAACCTATACATACCCTTTTCCATTTACCATGGAGATGATGCAAAGGGGAGGTGCTTTTGTGGTGCAAAAGAGAATTCAATTACTTTCACTAATACTATACATCAGAGTGCACTATAGATGCACACAGCCAAAGAGAACCCAAGCAACAATTCCATTGGCTTATGGTTTTTCAGTGGGGTTTTCAATTTTTGAAGAGTTTGGGGATATTTCTGTTGGCACAGTCAATAGCACATCTGTGCCCAAGGGCATGTTGCTGTCTGAAGCCCTGACAGGCTCTTATACCCACACTTTCTACTGACTTATAATATATGTGGATTTAAGTCTAATGTAGCACATTTACTGAGCTATTTGCAAGTTTTACTATGTATGCATTAGGCTAAGACCCCAATATAGCATGTTTTTTTTTTGTTTTTTTTTTCCCATTATATGCAATTGATGCACCTGCTCAGATCACTAAAAGCATTTAAGGTCTGAAACAAATGACTTCTTGGCTCCAGTTAGTACATGTTTGATAAACCTCAGTATTTTATGCTTACAAATCACAGTATTAAATAGTTATAGTGGTTTTCAATTTTTTTATTGCTTTTGGATTAGGTTTATTAGATTATGGACTGAATTTGCTTGCTTTGGTTTGTCTTTTAAACCTTATCTTTTTGAATACTTATTTTGGACTTCTTATTTCTAGTAGTAATAGTAGTAGTAGTATTTTATTATTTTCTTAAATGTTCATGTAATAAATCTTTAAATATAATTCATATTTTGTATTTTCTCAAGGTGAGACTGGAGTTTTTATGGGTTCCCCTCTCTGTTTTTAGATTAACCAGCCTGATGGCTTGTTGATATGCAGATCAGAAACCCTGTTTTTTGAGTTTTGACCTGGGATGGTTTAGTTTCTTTGCCTAAATAAAAACGTTAGATATACTGACATTTACAGAACATGCTATATGTTATGTTTGGAAGTACAATGTGTATACAAAACAATCCCCCCAAAGGGACAGAGATTAATCTGAACTGACTGATGGCTGTAATCAAAGCAAAAGGTGGTTCCACAAAGTACTGACACAAGGCAGTGATCCTTTAACGATCTGATTGATTCTGTTTATTTATTCATTCATTCAGGCCGCAAAGCAACAAAATGTGAGTATTTTGAAAGGAGGCGATTCTTTTTCATACACACACACACACACATATCTATACAGGCAGAGCCCCAGTATTTCTAAGCAATAGTGCAGGCTAGTAAAGAGAAATGAGGGGAGAGGTGCCACAGGACCTTCACATGTTCTGTACTGCAAAAACGTAAGCCTTGCAAGAGGGTGAACAAAGGAATGAGGTAAGATAATGTTTAGCTTATGTAGTTATGCTTCTATTTTGGCACATTTGCAAAAGCCTGAGATAAAAAACATGGCATGGGTCACCCTAGATTTTCTAACCAGTCCTAATGTTTAACCATTGTATTAGATCCTATAAATCTACCTGGTATCATTCATAAGTTTTTGTGTTTTCTTGGGCTGAGAGCTACTGCAAGAGACAGCACCCCAGTTGAAACTTCTTCCCTGAAAGTCACTGCAATCTTTCTCAACTCCTCTTGTGGTTTGTCAAGGAATGCACTCCCACAGCTGATCCAACATGTACCTCTACCCACCTTGTTTGGCCTCTGCAGTCAGTTGTCTTCCCACTCAGCCCATCTGCCGGCTCTAATATTTTAATGCAAATCCAACTAATATGCAATCAGTCATTTAGGACTACATAACAATGCTTTCAGAATGTATTTTCTAGGTTAAACTTATTTTTATTTTTGGGCTTTCAAGGTATCAAAAGAGTGAATTAAGGAGTCATGAACTACCCCGAGTCCCCTTGTATTTTGTACCTGTCGCCAGATCCCTGTAACCATAAGTTGGACTAAATTTGTGTGAGAATGTTATTTCCTTCACAGTACAGCATGTATATTTGTATGTTTGTTGCATCTGTATTTGGTATGTCGCTGTTTTAAATAAGAATTAATGTTTCACAAAACCACTGCCCCCCATTTTTGGAGGAACATAACTGAGAATCTTGATACAAGTCGGTTGTAGTCCATGCTGTCTTTTGAATACTGCAAAGAGGATGGCACAGTCATTGGAACACAGCAAGCACACATCCAGTATCTTGAGTCAAAATCCCATGGCTGCTTGCTCACTGTGATAAGTTTGAGTCGAAATGGGTATTGTAGGAGTGCATAAGGGATCTCTGTTTTACCTTCCAACTGGGACCCCAGAACTATGAAGAGATGTCTACAATTTAGGAACCGATTTCACACAAATGTTTAGACACATATTTTGTTGACATTTGAAATAAAAAAAATCCAATACAACATCAACAGTAAACTAAAACAACAACATTGTTAGGAAAAAAATAACATACAGATATGATTTATTTAATGAACTGAAAATGTTTAAAAAAAGTAAAAGGTTTTGTCACCCTAATGCATCAGTACTTAGTAATACCGACTTTGGTCTAAAACAGCAACATTCCTTATCCTTTGCTATGTATTGGTTCAAAGTTATGTGTATTTTATGTTTTATTGTTGTTTTTTGTTAATTTGTAAAGTTATTATTTTTCATGTATTTGTTATTTCTATTGATTTGAACTGCAATTCTACAATATAATTATATTCTGTTTCTGTGTCTGGTTGTTCCTTGTTCTTTGTGGGTAGAGTCCCAGGTGCTGGGGCCACCCTGATGTTTCATGTTTCATGTTTCAGCTCATTCTGAGTGAACTGAGAAGGCTCAGGAGCATGAGATCATTAATTTTCTTTGATTACAGGTTTTATTATTTTCTTTGCTTCTGATTAAAGGTTCTAATTTTTGTGTTTTTCTTTTTTTGTGATGGGGCTAATTGGCTTAGGACTGTCTTTTCGGGAAACTCTTTGTGTTTTGCTCTTTTAGAAAATACATTCATTTGTAAAGATTCCTGCTTGCTTTTCTATGCAAACCAGGTGTTTACAGTTATCCTCTTATTTTTAAGGCTTTTTTTGTACATTTTGTGTTGTTTTGCCAGCTTCCCATTTTTGAGGTCTGCTCTAGCCAAACCCAGAAATTAGATAGTGACCTGGCTGAGATCAGGTGAGGATCTGTTAAACTGGAGTTGCCAGGCGGACAGCGAAAACAGGAAATGTCCTCTGTTTTTGGCCTCAGGTCCTCCATCTGGCAGACAAAGCTAAGAAAAAAATTCTAATAAACGTGTATATTATAAATCTAATAAACATTTAGAAAAAAATTGAATGGAGTGAAACAATAAAGACACAGTGATGTTGATTACATTTAATCTTTTGGTATTGTAATAGCTATAATTTGTACTAATTCACTGCTTCATTCTGTTATTAATTTATTTTTCTTTTTGTGGTAAATCTTTGTGGGAACCTTAATAGAAGGTGTCTTCTTATCAATTCATTACAATCAAGTGTGTATCTTACCATATTACATCATGGCCCATATGTAAGTTATTGTGGTCTTGTACGTAATTCTTTTCCATTTTGAAAGACTGATTTACTCTTAAAATATATATTGTAAGTTTTGCTATGTACATTATCTACATTTTTATTAGGCAACGTTAAAAACCTATAAAATGTTCAGCTTTCACATAGTGTGCCAGCCCCATTCTGTTTACTGCACTTCACCCTTTCCAATCTACAAAGGGGAAGCCCCCTACAGAAAACCCTGTCTTTAATATCATTGACATACAGTCTTTAAAGAAATTAAGGTGCCAGAGTGGTTCTTCAGAGTGATGATATAGGGAAACCAATTTTGATTCCCAAAAGACTCATCCACATGAAGGTTCCAAAAGAAACCTTTATTTATTTAGGTTTGTAACAGGTTCCACATAGTAAATAACCATGAATAGATGGTAACAGATTTATAAAATGAGTCATGACTGCAATATGACTCTTTCTGAATATGTACAGCGAGACAGACTAAGTCCAGATTTTCTTAATCTGTTTGAGTCCTGATTACCATACCTTTAAGATTTATTTATTTTTATTTATTTTTTTTTTTTTGCATTTGATCCAGCAGAGTTCAAAGTGACAAACAAGAGGGAGATGACAAATCTATTTTGATTTTATTTAAAAAAAAAACCACCAGAGAAGTGCAGTTGGTTTGAGCCTGTTCTGAAAATTGCATCTATTGTAGGGCAGTCAAAGAGTAAATTCCAGATTAATCAGGATGGTTTAAAGACATCCCCATTCAAATTATTCAAGTTGCCAGAGAACCTGGCTGAAGCAACTCAATACCTTTAACTTCCTTTGTTTTGCAGATCACTAATCAATCATATCCACATAACTGAAAATCAAAGTGTGTACGTTCCACACAAAAGGCATACAAGTTGGCAGGACTATCAGTATGACATTTCACGTGTGCCTGAAGGTGGCCCTTGGCCGAGAACCGTTTCCCACATTCAGTACAAGAATATGGTTTTTCTCCAGTGTGAATTCTTGCATGTCTTTTAAGATCACCAATTGTGAGAATTGCTTGCCACATTCCAAGCAGCAATATGGTTTCTCTTCAGAATGAAATCTGGTGTGTTTTTGAAGATGTCCTTTAGATGCAAACTGTTTGCCACACTGAGAGCAGGAATATGGCTTGTCTTCTTTGTGAATTCTTGGTGGTTGGTGAAGATAAGACATAGGTGAGTGCTGCTGGCCACCTTTGGTAAAGCAATGTTGCTTCTCTCCATTGTGTGTCCTTGCATGCCTCTGTAAATGACCTTTATCTGAGAAATGTTTTCCACAGTCAGGACACCCATAGAGCTTCTCTCCTGTATGAATTCTGCTGTGTCTCAGGAAATGGCCTCTATCAGAGAACCGCTTCTCACATTCAGTACAGCAGTATGGCTTCTCTCCAGTGTGAATTCTTACATGTCTGATGAGAACACTGCTTCGTGAAAACAGCTTGCCACATTCTGTACAGCAGTGTGGCTTCTCACCCGTATGAATTCTCTTGTGCTTTTGATGACTGCCTTTGAATGAAAATCGCTTGCCACATTCACTACAGCTATGTGGCTTTTCTCCAGTGTGTACCCTAGCATGAGTATTAAGATTTAAAATCCTTGAGAACTGTTTGCCACATTCAGTACAGCAATGTGGTTTCTCCCCAGTGTGAATTTTGGTGTGTCTCAGAAAATGTCCCCTGTCTAAGAATCGTTTGCCACATTGAAGGCAGGCATAGGGTCTCTCTCCGGTGTGAATTCTTATATGTCTGCTAAGAACACTGCTTCGTGAGAATCGCTTACCACATTCAGTGCAGCAGTACGGCTTCTCTCCTGTATGAATTCGGCGGTGTATTTGAAGACTACCTTTGAATGAAAACCGTTTGCCACATTCACTGCAGCAATGCAGCTTCTTGCTAAGTCTCTGATCACTAGAAACAGATTTATAGTTAAACATTTTCCCACACACTTGACAGATGTACAATGGTGTAGGATTTGTGTGTCCATAAGTATTGCCTTTGGCTTCACTGGTCAGCTTTACAACAGGAAGAGAACAACACTGCAAAGAGTCCATAGCTTCGGAACCAGCAGTAGCTGTTGTAATGTTGTCCGCATACTCCACCCACTGAATTTCAAAAGGAGCAGATGTCTGATCAAATAAAGATGAAACCAGGGCTCCTGTGTCCTTCTCTACAAAATCTGTTACAAAATATAAATAAACAATTTGGTTACTTTATAAATAAGGAAAATAATGCTTACTGAAATATTTTATTGAGAATGCCTTCAAAAAAGATCAAGAAATTAACAATTTTTTAGTAACTGAAATGCTAATGCACTGGCATTTGGTATTTGGTGCACTATATTAATCCCCAAGGGGAAATTGTCTTTTTGCACTGTAATGCAAAAAAAAAAAGGGAGTCAATACGAGAGCTCACCCTATTGATTACAACATGACACAAATTAAGAATAGAGCCACTAATGAAAAAAAAAAAGCAATATATTTTACTACTTCCCTCAATTAAAATTTTAAAACACAACCAAAACATTTCTACTTGGAAGATTATTCATTTTAAAACCACTCACATTTTTCAGTATTCCTGACAAATGGATGTTCTGGTATGTCACTCTTGTCAACTACATCCTCAATTGTTTTGTCTTTAGGTTCCCATGTGTTTTGTTTCAGAAGAAATGATTTTTCCCAAGCTGTGCTAAGAATCTCTTCCTTTAACTCGGGGTAAGTGCTTAAACTGGGGTCATCCTTTAAAGCCACTTCTTCTTGCTTGAAAGAAGTCATGAAGTCATGTTTGTGCATATTACAACTACCTAATTCATTTTCAGAATGATCAGGTTCTTCCTCTTTAATTACAGTGGACCCCAATACCCAGTCTTCCTGTTTCATGCATTTAGAGTCTGCTGTATACAGCACAGTTTCCCACTCACAATTTTCTTCCTTGATGGAATCCATTCTGTGCTCCACTGCATCAGCTTCAATGCTGTTCACGTTAAATGCTTTCCTCTCCAAGAGTGTTTAAGATTATTTTCTTTACACTTAAAACATTGGTCTTGAGACTCTGACATATTCCTTTAAACTGGCAGTGCATGACAACTATGGAAGAAAAAAAAAAAACACAATTGTTTAAGAATGTCCCAGACAGAGGACAAACCTGAATATTCTGTTATCTCTGGGCCACCAGCCTCTGCCAGTGTAATACTTTTCTTTTTGTTAAATCATTTTTGTCTGAAAAGAAAAAAAACAACTCTTATTTAAGAAATCCTCTGCATAGGGAAAATAATTTCCTAAACTATATGATGTTAATGAGTTTTTCCTCCTATACCTATAATTTACTTTCCTCAATACATTTACTACAGTGCCAATAAAAAATAATGCATCTGCTTGGATTTTTTAACTTTTTGTTGTTATACAACATTAAATCCCAGTAGAATGAATTTGGCAAATTTTGAAAACAGATCTCTGCAGAGTGGTCTAAATTAATTACAAATGTAAAATACAAAATATTTATTGGCATAAGTATTTACCACCTTTAATGTGACAACCCTAAATCCTCACTGGTGCAGCACATTGGTTTTAGAAGTCTCTTTATTAGGTCAATGAAGGTGATCTGTCCAGGGTTTCAGTTAATTATACATAGTCTAAATGTACTTGACTCTATGTAACCAACTTGTGTGGAGTCAGTGTGGTGGGCTGCCCTACACAATGTAGATAAAAGAATACTCCAGGGAACTCTTTGAAAAGCACAGGTCAGGAGATGGAGACAAGAAAATATCCATCTCACTGAATATCCAGTTAAATCAGTCATTAAGAAACAGAAAGAGTATGGTATAGCTGTGCAATGCAGACCATACAAAAAAAACTGAAGAAGATATAGTAAGTGAAAGAGGCCACCAAGATACCACTAAGAACTCTGAATAAGTAAAATGCTACAGTGGTAGAGATAAGGGAGACAACTGTTGCCCAGGGCTTAATCAGTCACAGTGTCATGGCAAGAGTGGCAAAGAGAAAAAGATCCACAGAACACCTTGGCTGAAGACAAATAGGAGACCCTGAAGTCATTTGGAAGAAGGTTCTATGGTTGGATGTAAACAAAATTGAGCTTGTTGGCCATCTGCCTAAGTGTTATGTTACACTGCACATTATCAAAAAATACACACCATACCCACCACAAAACATGGTGGTGGCAGCATCAGGCTGTGGAGATGTTTCTCCGCAGCAGGTCTTGGAAGGTTTGTGAGGGTGAAAAAGAATGCAGCAATAAATGGGGAATTCCTGAAGGAAATCCTGATGCAGTCTGCAAGAAACCTGCACCTTGGAAGAAGACCAGCAAGACAACAAGGCCAAGCATAAAGCCAAATCTATACAAGAATGACTACAAAACAACAATGTTTATGTCCTGAAGTGACCAAGTCAGAGACGACATCTCACTCCAATGGAAAATTTGTGGCTGAACTTGACAAAGGCACTTCACTCACAATCAGCATAAAACCTGATAGAGCTGGAGCAGTTTCACAAAGAAGAATGGGAAAAATGACACAGCTGCTAGAGAAAGAGAGAACCCCATGAGTACAGACTCAAATCTTTCAATGTCTGCCATCCACTAACTACTGACTTAAAGAGATCCAAAACTTATATAATCAGTTATTCAGTGATTTATATTTATAACTAATTCAGTTATCTAGTTTAATTTTTTTAATTCGTATTTTTTTTATTCATCAGTGGTTAAGAAGCCAAAATAAACCCACTGTAATTCAATCATGTAAAACAATAAAATGTGAAAACTTCCAATGAGGTGAATCTTTATCTGTCTGTCTGTCTGTTTTTCACAAGAGAACTACTTAACGGATTTAGATCATGTTTTTTTCTGGAATTTGCTTGAATATTCCGGTTGATTTTGTGACTTCTCTCATTGCACTAAGTATCATAGTACGCTTGCAGTACCAATTTATTTGCGCCAATCCGAGACACAGGCTTCGGGCCGAGGGTAGGAGGGTGGGACCTTCCTCACTCTCGCATCAGCCTCGGGGCGTATCTTACATCCACTTAGCTAGCGAACAAGAGAACTACTTAACAGATTTAGATTGGGGTTTTTTTCTGGAATTTGCTTGAACATTCCAGTTGATTTTACGACTTCTCTCATTGCACTAAGTATAATAGTTCGCTTGCAGTACCGATTTATTTGCGCCAATCCAAGACAGAGGCTTCGGGCCGAGGGAAAGGGAAGCATGACATCAAGAGTGGGGAGTTGGGCAGGGCCCTCCTCACTCATGCACCAACCTCCATTTGAATCACTCTATCTCTCACCACATTTTGGAGTGGACCTGGCCTCTCCTTAGCTAGTGACACCCGTTTGTTTTTTGATTTTTAAAGTTTGTCCTGTTTCACTATTATGCAGGTGAAGTCGCGGGGGACAGCTAGTACTTTAGATATAGACACTGTAAGGGAACTGTTAATTTTATCAGCACAATAAAGCAGGTCAATGTATTATTATGTAGAAATAACTTGAAAAATTATATCTTGCTGGAAAAATTGTCCTTTCTAAATTGTAGGGTTCTTTGGACACAATAAAATAATGTCATATGTGGGTTGAATTTAAATCTTATTCAATCCATTTAGAACATTAATAACGGAACCAAGTTTGAGTCAGACTGCGGATTTTTTATTTTACTTTTCATGTTCATGGACTTGCATGGTGACAAACAGTAAGAAAGCCATTACTCAGTAAGTGGTCAACACACTGAGCACATGGTTAAGGAAATAAAAAGAGTTTAGAATTTTAAATCTTAAAAAGCTAGTCAGTTAAAATGTAAGCAAAATAGTATTACTATCACCCTCAAAAACACATAACTATAACAAGTACTAAAATCACAAAAATGGAAGAAAAAAAGAGTGAATCAAGACAAACAAAAGTCAAACTGGTATCTTATTAACATCTGACATGTTAAGAGAATTAAGGTCTTTGTATACTACTGCTTTTGTGAAGGTAACAGAGAGGCTATCGAAAACTATCTTTAAATGTATTTTAGTAATATAATTAGTGACTTGTAAAAATACAATATTACATTACAATAAATTATACAGTAGTATCCTCAATTTCCAAAACTATCCCAAATTTCTGTTATCCTCATAATTTCCAAGATTACCTCAAATTCTCAGTATTTTTCAGTATGGTACCAAAATAAATTCTGTTGTGCCTTCTAAGAAAAGCATCAAAAGGCTGAATTGTTTTTAAACGAAGTAATTTCTGCTACTTGGCTCCAGCAGACCCCCGTGACCCTGTGTTAGGATATAGTGGGTTGGAAGATGGCTGGCTGGATGGCTAATTTCTGCTAATTTATTTATGCTTGTTTTGTTATTTAATTTAACTTTAACTTATAAAAATGCTTAAAAAAAGCTACTTGGTAGGACTAAGCGAGTTTTTAAAAAGTACTAACATACAGTGCATCCGGAAAGTATTCACAGCGCATCACTTTTTCCACATTTTGTTATGTTACAGCCTCATTCCAAAATGGATTAAATTCATTTTTTTCCTCAGAATTCTACATACAACACCCCATAATGACAACGTTTACTTCAGGTTTTTGCAAATTTATTAAAAATAAAAAAATTGAGAAATCACATGTACGTAAGTATTCACAGCTTTTGCCATGAAGTTCAAAATTGAGCTCAGGTGCATCCTGTTTCCCCTGATCATCCTTGAGATGTTTCTGCAGCTTAATTGGAGTTCACCTGTGGTAAATTCAGTTGATTGGACATGCTTTGGAAAGGCACACACATGTCTATATAAGGTCCCACAGTTGACAGTTCATTTCTGAGCACAAACCAAGCATGAAGTCAAAGGAATTGTCTGTTGACCTCCGAGACAGGATTGTCTCGAGGCACAAATCTGGGGAAGGTTACAGAAAAATTTCTGCTGCTTTGAAGGTCCCAATGAGCACAGTGGCCTCCATCATCCGTAAGTGGAAGAAGTTCAAAACAAGCAGGACTCTTCCTAGAGCTGGCCGGCCATCTAAACTAAGAGATCAGGGGAGAAGGGCCTTAGTCACGGAGGTGACCAAGAACCCAATGGTCACTCTGTCAGCGCTCCAGAGGTTCTCTCTGGAGAGAGCAGAACCTTCCAGAAGGACAACCATCTCTGCAGCAATCCACCAATCAGGCCTGTATGGTAGAGTGGCCAGCCTGGAGTTTGCCAAAAGGCACCTGAAGGACTCTCAGACCATGAGAAACAAAATTATCTGGTCTGATGAGACAAAGATTGAACTCTTTGGTGTGAATGCCAGGCTTCATGTTTGGAGGAAACCAGGCACCGCTCATCACCAGGCCAATACCATCCCTACAGTGAAGCATGGTGGTGGCAGCATCATGCTGTGGGGATGTTTTTCAGCAGCAGGAAATGGGAGACTAGTCAGGATAAAGGGAAAGATGACTGCAGCAATGTACAGAGACATCCTAGATGAAAACCTGCTCCAGAGCACTCTTGTCCTCAGACTGGGGTGACGGCTCATCTTTCAGCAGGACAACGACCCTAAGCACACAGCCAAGATATCAAAGCAGTGGCTTCAGGACAACTTTGTGAATGTCCTTGAGTGGCCCAGCCAGAGCCCAGACTTGAATCCGATTGAACATCTCTAGAGAGATCTTAAAATGGCTGTGCACGACGCTTCCCATCCAACCTGATGGAGCTTGAGAGGTGCTGCAAAGAGGAATGGGTGAAACTGGCCAAGGATAGGTGTGTCAAGCTTGTGGCATCATATTCAAAAAGACTTGAGGCTGGAATTGCTGCCAAAGGTGCATCGACAAAGTATTGAGCAAAGGCTGTGAATACTTATGTACATGTGATTTCTCAGTTTTTTTATTTTTAATAAATTTGCAAAAACCTCAAGTAAACTTTTTTCATGTTGTCATTATGGAGTGTTATGTATAGAATTTTGAGAAAAAAAATGAATTTAATCCATTTTGGAATAAGGCTGTAACATAACAAAATGTGGAAAAAGTGATGTGCTGTGAAAACTTTCCGGATGCACTGTAAATGAAATGAAAACTAATATCAACATTTCAAAATAATGGACAGACACAAAATAGGAGTTATGGTTAAATCTGCAGTATAAATAAAACGCAAAGTAAACCTGGCCATGGGAGATGCACAAACCAGTGTGTTTCTTTGTGCTCTCCCCAAGCCTGGATAAATGAGGAGGGTTAAGTCAGGAAGGGCAATCCCGTGTTAAATGTTGCCAGATCAATATGCGCACAACAATACAGACTCCCATACCGAATTGCACAAGGCCTAGGTTAACAATGGATTCCACCAATACTGTTAGCCAACAGGATGCTACTGTTGGGCAAAGAAGAAGAAGAAGAGTGGGGAATGTGTGTACAGAGGCAGTAGGAGAGGAGGAAGGTAAAGAGAGTAGAAGCGAGGATAGAAACTTTGAATGTTGGTAGTATGGTCGGTAAAGGTAGACATTTAGCCAAGGAAGAGAAGGAAGGTTGATATATTGTGCATACAAGAGACCAAATGCAAGGGAAGTTAAGACCAGGAGTGTGAAATTGTTCTTCCATGGTGTGGATGGAAGGAAAATTGGGTAGGGATTATTCTGAAGGAAGAGTATGTCAAGAGTACTTTGAGAGGCTGATGAATGAAGAGAATCAGTGAGAGAGAGAAGGTTGAATCATATGGACATAGTGAATCAAAAAGCACAATGGGTTAAAAAGGCAGAAGTAAGGAAAGCTATGCAGAGGATGGAGAATGGGAAGGCTGTTGGTACAGATGATATACCTGAGGAAGCATGAGGGTGTTTAAGAGAAATGGCAGTGGAGTTGTTAACCTGATTGCTTAATGCAATCTTGGAATGCGAGAGGATACCTTAGCAGTGGAGAAGAAGTATATTGGTACTGATTGTTAAAAATATGGGTGATGTGTAGAGCTGTAGTAACTACAGAGAGATACAATTGATGAGCCACAGCATGAAGTTATGGGAAAGAGTAGTGGTAGCTAGGTTAAGAAGTGAGGTGATGATCAGTGTGCAGCAGTATGGTTTCCCACCAGGAATAAGCACCACAGATGTAATGTATGCTCTGAGGTTGTTGATGGAGAAG
This sequence comes from Polypterus senegalus, assembly GCF_016835505.1. Classification (NCBI taxonomy): domain Eukaryota; kingdom Metazoa; phylum Chordata; class Cladistia; order Polypteriformes; family Polypteridae; genus Polypterus; species Polypterus senegalus. The sequence goes on along the minus strand of NC_053157.1, from coordinate 228,958,306 downwards.
TAGAGAGAAGGCCAGAAGGAGTTGCATTGTGTCTTTGTGGACCTGGAGAAAGCATATGACAGGAAGACCTTGAGAGTGGGAGAGAGAGTAGGAGGAAGTTAAGAGTGGCAGAGAAGTATGTAAGAGTTGTAGATAGATAGATAGATAGATAGATAGATAGATAGATAGATAGATAGATAGATAGATAGATAGATAGATACTTGTACAGGATATGTACGAGGTAAGTGTGACCATGGTGAGGTCTAAAGGTAAGAGTAACTGAGGTATTTAAGGTGGAGGTGGGATTACATCAGGGATCAGCTCTAAGTCCTTTCTTATTTGCAATGGTGATGGACAGGTTGACAGACGAGATTAGACAGGATTACCCGTGGACTATGATGTTTGCGGAAGGCATTGTGATCTGTAGCAATAGTACGGAGCAGGTTGAGGAGACCCGGGAGAGGTGGAGATATGCCCTAGAGAGGAGAGGAATGAAGGTCAGTAAGAACAAGACAGAATACATGAGTGAGAGGGAGGTCAGTGGAATGGTGAGGATGCAGGGAGTACAACTGGCAAAGGTGGATGAGTTTAAATACTTTGGATCAATAGCACAGAGTAATGGGCAGTGTGGAAGAGAGGTGAAACAGAGAGTGCAGGCAGGGTGAAGTGGGTGGAGAAGAGTGTTAGTAGTGATTTGTGATAGATGGGTACCAACAAGAGTGAAAGGGAAGGTCTACAGGATGGTAGTAAGACCAGCTATGTTATATGGGTTGGATACGATGGCACTGACAAAAAAAAACAAGAGACAGAGCTGGAGGCTACAGGATTAAAGATACTAAGATTTGCATTGGGTGTGACGAGGATGGACAGGATTAGGAATGAGTACATTAGAGGGTCAGCTCAGGTTGGACAGTTTGAAGACAAAGCCAGAGAGTTGAGATTGTGTTGGTTTGGACATGTACAGAGGAGAGATGTGGAGTATATTGGGAGTAGGATGCTAAGGATAGAACTGCCTGTCAAAAGTTAAAAATGAAGACCTAAGAGGAGGTTTATGGAAGTGTTGAGAGGGGACATGCAGGTGGTGGGTGTGACAGAGCAAGATGAAAAGAACAGGAAGAAATGGAAACAGATGATCCACTGAGGCGACCCCTAACAGGGGCATCTAAAAGAAAAAGATGAAATATAAAATGCAAAGTTCACTAATTGACTCCATCTCTCACTCATCAAAAAAACATGTTTAATTAAAAAGCTGAAATTTGACAGGATGGTATATTTAGATCAGTAGGCACTCACTAAGAAAAGGAAATTTTGATATATTAATATTTAAGGGTAAAAAAAACTTACAATAGATAAACTAAATACCACAAAATCTCAAAAAATCACTTGACGGATCTGACTGAAAATTGTTGATGGTACAGAAAAATCCAATTAGTTGACACATTTTTCTTTTGTTTAATTTGTCAATATTTCTCAATGTTATGTTAACTTGCATGCTCTACAAGACACTGACAGGGGGCTTTATGGAAACAATGAATGAAGCAGAAAAAATTGACGGCAGTATCAGCCATTAAGGTGAACGAATGACAGAAGAAGAGGTGGTGTTTTGGACAGAGAAAACCAGAAATAATCATGCACATTTGCCCAGTACACTGAGGTGTGAAATATAAAAGAGAAAGTTCAGCTAAGCTGGAGGGAAATTCAAAGCTCTATGGTTAGCAAGAGCTATAAGACTCGAGTGCCAGGGTTAGATGTCTGTGGCAATGCAAAATCAAAAGGGCGAAGAGAGATAAGTAGAGGTGAAAGTGGTGTCCTTGGGTCCAAGTTGAGATGCAGGAGAGATGATGTAAATGTAAACTTAATGGCTCTCCCACGGCCTCTACTCCACTGTAACATAAATTCGCATCTGTGGATTTTGAAAGGGGACCCCGGCCAAAATCGTTTACATTTACATGCGTGTTTGCTTTCTTTAAAGAGGTATGACACCCAGGTCTCTGGAGTTGCATTACTAAGTCTCCCGTCGGAACTGCTCCCCTTCTGTCTCACGCACTCTCTCTTTCACGCATGCATGTATAAACCTCATGATTTCTGACAGCTCCGCACTCTCCGCGGAGCTTCTTTGACGCAGGCGCCTTGCTTTTCTCTCGCCCTATGCGGTCTGCTACCCCCGTGTACTGCCTTCACTCACCAGCCTCACTTCTTAATACCTCCGATTCTGTAAACATTGTCATTGTCTGAATTCCCAGCACATCTTTGTTTCATCTGTTTTGTTTTGGTTTTTTTTAAACCTTAAAATGACGGTAGCAAAAAACGGATCACGATACAGAGCAGACACTTCCTGTTGTTACCGAAGGCCGACGGGGCCGATCAACGTCTCATGCTGCCACCTACCGGTTGAAATAAATAAATAAATAAATAAATAAATAAATAAATAAATAAATAAATACTTCGCTCACTTTTTTCTAAACGTTTCACAAAGAAAATTGGCATAAGGCATAACAAACATAAACATAAACAGACTATTCTGTCATATTCTCAGTCATGGGTGCATCCGCACGGGAACAATTTAAAATTGCCGATCTACTTAAAGCAGATGTCTTTGGAGTGTAAAGTGCGCCTAAGATGGCAGATTTATAAAACATTCACATTAACTTTTATATTTATTCAGAAAGCTGGTGTTTTTATACAAAGTAGCTTCCAAACGAGGTCAGCTTAATCGAGTAAAAATTAGTCTGATGGAATGTTCGGGATACAAGTGTAGTACGAAAAAGTTTATAAGGTCACTAAACCCAGAGGCTCAGTGGTGTTCAACAAATAAATAAATGCAGAGAAAGATGATCGAGAAATCTAACAGAACACATTATTAAGTTGTTTTATTTTAGTACAATTACTTGCCCGTGCATTGCCGGAAAAAGCTCCAATTACAGCAAAACACGTGTCGTGTACGCTTTGTATTATTTGACAGATAATCTATAAGACGCCTGTCATCTGCTTCTCGCAAATATATATATATATATATATATATATATATATATATATATATATATATATATATATATATATATATATTTCTGAATAAATAAAGTCGGTGTCAGAATATATAAAGTCAAAACTTGAATATATAAAGTCAACATCGGAGTACTGTATATAAACTCATTCCTGAATATATAAAGTCAAAGTCAAAATATATTGATTGAAACGACTCAGGCACATTTTTAGTAAACTAAAAAAACTGAAATAAGTTAACAAAAACGTATTCAGAAAAATAAATAAAAAAAAAACACTGTTCGGTTAATGTTTTGAAAATGATGCATGTGCCCTGCCCAGGATTGGTTCCTGCCTTGCGCCTTGTGTTGGCTGGGATTGGCTCCAGCAGACCCCCGTGACCCTGTGATCGGATTCAACGGGTTGGGAAATGGATGGATATTCCACCGCTGACTTTATATATTCAAGTTTTGACTTTATATATTCCGACGCTAACTTTATATATTCAGGTTTTGACTTTACATATTCCAGCGCTGACTTTATATATTCCGACGCTGACTTTATATTATCAAGTTTTGACTTTATATATTCAGAAACAAGTTTTGACTTTATATATTCAAGTTTTGACTTTATATATTCCGACAGTGACTTTATATATTCAAGTTTTGACTTTATATATTCAGAAAATCAATGTATTTGCCTGTTTGGCTCCCCATAATATATATATAGTAAAAATATAAAAAAAATTTATAGTAAAAAAAGAAACGTCCTCTGACTTCCAACTGTTTTTACTTTCAGTAAACTTAATGTGTAAATATTTGTATGAACACTAAAAGAGTCAACACCATAAGACATAAACTAAAAATGTTTCACAATGTGAAATCAAAAGCACCAGTCAGTATCTGGTGTGGCCATCAGCTGCTTGAAGTACTGCAGTGTATCTCCTCCTCATGGACTGGACCAGATTTGTCAGTTCTTGCTGTGAGATGTTACCCCACTCTTCCACCAAGGCACCTGCAAGTTCCTGGACATTGCTGGGGGGAATGGCCCTAGCCCTCACCCTGCGATCCAACAGGTCCCAGACGTGCTCAATTCCTTCGACGATAAACACAAATCCGTCCATCACCCCTGGTGAGACAAAACCATGACTCATCAGTGAAGAGCACTTTTTGCCACTCCTGTCTGGTCCAGCGAAGGTGGGTTTGTGCCAATAGGCGGCGTTGTTGCTGGTGATGTCTGGTAAGGACCTGCCTTACAACAGGCCTACAAGCCCTCAGTCCAGCCTCTCTCAGCCTAATGCGGACAGTCTGAGCACTGATGGAGGGATTGTGTGTTCCTGGTGTGATTCGGGCAGTTGTTGTGGCCATCCTGTACATGTCACACAGGTGTGATATTCGGATGTACCGATCCTGTGCAGGTGTTGTTACACGTGGTCTTCCACTGCGAGGATGATCAGCTGTCCTTCCTGTCTCCCTGTAGCGCTGTCTTAGGCGTCTCACAGTGCGGACATGGCAATTTATTGTCCTAGCCACATCAGCAGTCCTCATGCCTCCCTGCAGCATGCCTAATGCACGTTCACGCAGATAAGCAGGGACCCTGGGCATCTTTCTTTGGGTGTTTTTCACAGTCGGTAGACAAGTCTCTTTAGTGTCCTGCGTTTTAGAACTGTGACCTTAAATGCCTACTTTCTGTAAGCTGTTAAGGTCTTAACGACCATTCTACAGGTGCATGTTAATTAATTGATTATGGTTAATTGAACATGCATGGAAAACATTGTTTAAACCCTTTACAATGAAGATCTGTAAAGCTATTTGGATTTTTAAAAGATTATTGTTGAAATACACAGTCCTGAAAAAGGGACATTTCTTTTTTTGCTGAGTATATATGTATATTTATTTGTATACTAATCAATATTGCCTAATTTGATCTTCTCTCTTTCTTCATCCTGTAAAGCACTTTGAGCTACATCATTTGTATGAAAATGTGCTATAGAAATAAATGTTATTGTTGTTGTAGAAATAAGGAGGTGGGGGAATAGGTGGATTTGGGGTGTTATTCATAAAGTCTTATTTATAATGTGCATGTTCCTCTTTTCAGATTTGCATATGCTGGGTTCAGGTCTAATTGTCTGTTTATGGTGTTTTCATTGGATAGCCACGTTTCAGCCAGCTCTTTGGTATTTTTACTGTTGGCCTTTGTTATGAAGAAATTTTGAGAAGGCAGACTTGCAATACGTTGTAGTCGCTGTGGTGTGTCGGTTAGAACACAGGAACTAATCCAACCATTTCAGGAACATCGCTTTAATGTTGAGATGCCAAAATTTCACATGAAGTAGAACAACTGTACAGGTAGGTGAGTAGGTGTATGTGTGGTTCTAACAGGCAAACAACAAAATAAGACATTTAGTACATACAGTATATACATGTTATCTCACTATGCTATACACAAATGTCCAATAGGTGGCACTATAGCTTCACACTTTCAACGTAAGGTGTTTGCAATTACAATTTCAATGTGGTAACGTAAAATATTAACTTAACTACTAATTCAGAACAGTTCTCTCTCTAACTTTTAACACTTAACTTCTAAATATGTACATAAGCACTTACCTTTGGTCAACAATGCACAAACTTAAACTTTCTCTAGTGACTCCAGAAATTTCCGGCTATCACGAGGTACATCTAATTCACGAGGTACATCTAATTCACGAGGTACATCTAACAAACGCACATGCTCACTGCCCACGCCACGGTTTTCACGTGATCATGCCTTTTTTACAGCCTTGAATTTTATTTGCACTGATCCCCACTTAAATGTGTGTCCGGTTGAACTTGTAGGTGTAAATCAGAGACCGTGTCCTTTCTTCTGACTGCACTGCAATGTTCATGTGTATGTGTGGCAAGTGTTTTCGATATCTGCCCCATGTATACCACTGGATATACATTAAATGGTATGCTACAAACCACCTTCCATGTCTCTGTTGCTGATTTCTTGCTTTTAGCATTAAAAAGGACTGTGCTCAGCGTGTTTGTAGGGTTGTGCCCCAAGCTCTGGACAGGACAAATGCTGTATCTTCTGATACACCATGATGATAAGGAAGTGTGGGATGGGGGGGTCAGGTATGAGTCGATTGTTTGCTGGGGTCTCTGACATCTCCTATGTAAGTATTGTCTGATGAATGTTTTTGGGAAGTTGTTTAATGTGAACAATTGTTAAGGACAGTGACTTTCATTCTTTTTAGTCTCCTTGCTATTACAATGGGTGTGAACTCTTCTGAACAGAGTCTTAGCACAGCTCCATTTATGTGATGACAGGTGATTGCTAGCAAAGTGTAATATTTTGTCTGCATAACATTCTTTACGGTAAACTCCAGTGATCAGGGTGGCATTGTTATGTCTTTCAATGGATATGTCCAGAAAATTGATGTGTCGGTTTATTTCTGTTTCTATAGTAAACAGGATCGCTGGGGATATTGCATTAAAGTGGTTATGACAATCCTTCAGTTGCTCATTTATTAATATCACAAATGTCTTGTCAACAAAGAGTATTCAAATTTTCGGTTTGTGATAATAAGTCTGCAGATGCAAAAGAGAGAGCAGAGAAATCAGAGAATTTGATGTGATGTAACCAGTTATAGAAATTATAAAGAGCACCAAATGCCAAATGTGGACTCCAATGTAAGCTGTTCCCACAAGCAAATAATACCAGCAAAAGATCGAGGCCACGTGTAAACATAATAGTTGACTCTACCCTTAAGTACAACTAAAAATAAAGTCTTGTCAGGTGAATATGTCTGGTAAACAAGTTGGACCTAACAGACTGACAAAAGTAGAAACTGTTAAGAATTCTAAAATAAAAATTACACTCTCTTTCTTAGCATCATTATTAGATCCTTCAATATAATGTTGCTTGTAGTTCCATGAAAGTTAAATGTAAAGTATTATTTAACACATAAAATAATTCATTACTATACAGTAGAGTAAGTTTTATGTCAAACTAAGGAACAGCTTCAACAAGTTCTTTTTTGGTTTGGTGCCTGTGCAAAACTCTGCTGAAGTGCTGACATAACATATTATGAAATCACTGGACCTATACTGAACCTATCATTTCATTAAATTCTGTATGAAGAACCACTGTAGATGCAGCTCTCTTATAGATAACATCTCTGAGTTGAGTGGGGGCTGAGTGTTGAATTTGATAGTTTCTATAAAATGTATTATTGTATCTGTTATATATACTGTAGTGGCAGCAATGGCAACAACAAAGCAGTCCCATTTGAGGGGTCAAATCATAAGAGCAATTGGGGGACTGTTAAGTAAATGTCATCAAAATCACCCTATAAAGAGAAGCATCTAATCAACCATCCTGTTTTCATTCTAGTACTAATGGCTGGGGGAGCAATCCTTGCTGAAAATAGTGAAGCAATAAATAACCATGGAAAAAAGTTTCAATTCATATGACCTTGCTACAATATTTTAGCGAATTGTATTTTGTGATTTATTATGGAGTATATGGTATTCATTCAGAACAAGTCTAGCAAGTGTGTGCCCCACAGTCTGACATCTTGTCCAGGACTGTTTTCTGCCTTGGATACGATGCTACCAAGATAAGAAATGGTTTTGACAATATTCAGAGGGGTAGCTATGGGCGGGAGGAGGCGGCGATCTACCCCGGGCAGCACATTTTTGGAGGCGGCCTTTAAATGGTCTCTCGGTCTAGTTCTGTAGGCTACACAATCATGGGGAAGACTGCTGACTTGACAGTTGTCCAAAAGACGACCATTGACACCTTGCACAAGGAGGGCAAAACACAAAAGGTCATTGCTAAAGAGGCTGGCTGTTCACAGAGCTCTGTGTCCAAGCACATTAATAGAGAGGCGAAGGGAAGGACAAGATGTGGTAGAAAAAGTGTACAAGCAATAGGGATAACCGCACCCTGGAGAGAATTGTGAAACAAAACCCATTTAAAACTGTGGGGGAGATTCACAAAAAGTGGACTGCAGCTGGAGTCAGTGCTTCAAGTACCACTACGCACAGACGTATGCATGACATGGGTTTCAGCTGTCGCATTCCTTGTGTCAAGCCACAAGATACAGTGTCAGAAGCATCTCGTCTGGGCTAAATACAAAACGGAAGGGACTGCTGCTGAGTTATGTTCTCTGATGAAAGTAAATTTTGCATTTCCTTTGGAAATCAAGGTCCCAGAGTCTGGAGGAAGAGAGGAGAGGCACAGAATCCACGTTGCTTGAGGTCCAGTGTAAAGTTTCCACAGTCAGTGATGGTTTGGGGTGCCAAGTCATCTGCTGGTGTTGGTCCATTGTGTTTTCTGAGGTCCAAGGTCAACGCAGCCGTCTACCAGGAAGTTTTAGAGCACTTCATACTTCCTGCTACTGACAAACTTTATGGAGATGCAGATTTCATTTTCCAACAGGACCTGGCACCTGCACAAAGTGCCAAAGCTACCAGTACCTGGTTTAAGGACCATGGTATAGATTTTCTTGATTGGCCAGCAAACTCACCTGACCTTAACCTCATAGAAAATCTATGGGGTATTGTGAAGAGGAAGATGCAATTCGCCAGACCCAACAATTCAGAAGAGCTGAAGGCCACTATCAGAGCAACATGGGCTCTCATAACACCTGAGCAGTGCCACAGACTGATCGACTACATGCCACGCCACATTGCTGCAGTAATCCAGGCCAATGGAGCCCCAACTAAATATTGAGTGCTGTACATGCTTATACTTTTCATGTTCATACCTTTCAGTTGGCCAACATTTCTAAAAATCCTTTTTTGGAATTGGTCTTAATTGATATTCTAATTTTCCGAGATACTGAATTTGGGACTTTCATTAGTTGTCACTTATAATCATCAAAATTAAAAGAAATAAACATTTGAAATACATCAGTCTGTGTGTAATGAATTAATCTAATATACAAGTTTCACTTTTTAAATGGAATTACTGAAATAAATCAACTTTTTCCATGATATTCTAATTTTATGACCAGCACCTGTATAGAAGTTCTAGTTCGTCAGAACAGCTATTCATCTGAGTCGCTAGGTGGCAGTGTGACATTTTGATTCGTTCAATCGGTTAGTAACGCTAACAGGAAGAAGCAGTTTGGTCCTAGGTTCGTCTTCCAAAGAAGTGTGCCTTTGAAAAGCAGTGGCTAAACGTTTACCGGCACAAAAGGGTAGTCGTTTAGCGACAAGGAAGACATGGCGTATAGGAAGCAGGAGAGGAGCGCAGTGCACAGCTGACGGGCGTCCCATTGGCAGTGAGAGACTGAACAGATGGGTGTCCCTGAGAGGCTGTAACAGGATGACAGCGCGTAGGCTCCAGACTTACAGCAAAGAGTCGAACGACATGTCTGGTCAGGTGTGAGATGGGAGAAGAGCACGGACGGTCATCTCGGGGACGGTGAAAGAGGAGAGTCAAGCGGGCGTCACTTGGCATGGTGAAAGACAAGAGGTAAGTGAATGGCTGGCCCAGAGAGACAGAGAAAGCAATATCTCAATAGCGACCCACTGCACTGGAGTCCATAAAAGTCTCGATACATGTTTATCTTGCGGGAACAAGGTTTCAACCAATGTGAAAACAAAATATTGTTTTGTTGGCGCGAGTTATTATCTTGTGGGAGCAAGATCGGTATGTTGTGAATTGAAGTTATTAACGAGAGTACACAAGATAATAAAGGCGTAATTCAGCAGGAGCAAAGAGTAAGTGAGACATTCTTTTCCAAAGAGTAAGATGTTCTATTCCAGAAAGGTGAACATTATTTTTCTTATTTATTAAACAGTGGTCAACATGATCTATAGGTAACGCTGCACCTGCTGAATTATTTGGTGTTTAGTACTTTATAAATCCCCAAGGTAGTACTAAAGTGTTGTACCGTCTTAGCCATTATGGAGGACACCTTTTATTGGCTTGCCTGATTGCCCGAAGAAGAGGCCTGAGTTGCTTGGAAAACTTGAATAATGTGATTATTTTAGTGAGCCAGTAAAAGGTTTCATTTTGCTTGACTTCACACTTACTTCCCAAGGTGAAATTATCTTTTTGCCTGACCTTTCCTCATGATCACTTTAATAACTTCATTTCACAACATACGGATCTTGTTAAACATAACAAACAGGAAACAAACAGATACGACTTGGGAGGCTCCATAGTAGAACTAACATGATGCCTCGTAAGGACACAAGAGGAAAGTCCTGGTGACAAAGTCAGAGAAGACTGTACTGTTGTTTGGCTAGAGCTGTCTATGGAGTGAATTTGGTGTCAAAAAAAAAAACTTGGAATTATTAAAAATCAAATTTACATTTCACACGTGTCTATTATGCTTTCGCTTCTGAAAATTGTTTGCTTCTAAAAAATGCGCTTGCACCTCCAAAAGTTACGCTTGCTTCTGAAAGTTACAAGTAAAATTCTCAAGCGTGAACAAACTGTCAAAAATACGTAATTGGATGTACGGGGCTTTCGCTGTCAAGGAAGAAACAATTGATTTTTGTTACTGTGCATGTGTCATAAAGGTAGGAAGGTGGAGTTATTTTTGACAGCAGTCGTACTTCATTCTTAGCCCCCTTGCAGTGGCTTCAAAGGGCAAAATGCAAAAAACAAAATTAAACCGACACAATGAAGTTCATTATACAATGACAACATGCAATTAGCAATAAAAGGCGAGAACGTGAAGTTAACAAAAAGTGAGAGCATCAAAGTAACAAATTAACACCACCCTCCAGGTGATGCATTTTAAACTTTACATGATGTCTTAGCTGACTGTCCAGATGTTTGTTATATATGTATAGAAGAGCGAGATGTTGCTCCCACCTTTTAGGTTTCGGCACTCTTGGTCAGAGATTTTGGGTTGGGATGGGATGCACAGAATTATGACTTCCCCCGGAGAATATGAATATATACAAAACTACAAAATAAATGTTAAAGATCGGGGGCTTTGCAGAAACCTCTAAAGCAGCCCCCTCGTGACAGCACTGAGTTAGATTAACAACTGAGTGTGGAGACACTGTTATAATGGAGAAATATTTAGGACAAAAATACATAAGCTAATTAAACCAAATGAACTGTGAAATATGACAATAAATTGATAGATACTTTATTAATCCCAAGGGGAAATTGTATACATTAAATGTATAATAACATTAAATAATGGAGTCTTCATGTCCTCCTCATGTCTGAAGATATGCAGGTTAGGTGGCCCGTCTGTATGTGTGTGTGTGTGTTGTTGTGTTCGCCCTGCGATGGACTGGCGCCCTGAGCTGTCTGGGATAGCAGACCCCTGTGACCCTGTCCAGGACTAAGCAGGTTTGAAAATGATTGACCGACATAAAGGAACAAAAGGCATATTTTGTGACCCATTTAATTATTTATACTTGCATTTCATGTTGTTATTATTTCTTTAGTGTCACATTTCACAATACTGTTGTCTATTTTCATTTTATTTGTGTATTTATCCATTCATCCATCCAATTTCTAAACCCACTTTATCCTGAGCAGAAGGAAGCTGGAGTCTAACCTAGGAAACATAAAGCTGTGCCAACTTTGCCAGTCAGTTAATTTCCTTCATTGCCACGTTTGCCAGCCAGTCTGACCCATGTAACTGCACTGCGACAGCAAAACTCAACTGCACTTTAACAAAGTTACAATTTGGGTGGGTCAACGGCATACAACCCTGTTTGATGCCATTTGAACATCACATTGAAATCTGTTCATTAGGTATATGGGAATATGATAGATTTGCCAGTCTGTTTGATCCATGTACTCACATTGGGTTGGGCCAAATTCAACTACAGTTTACCAAAAAGGTATCTGTCTTTTCTCAAAACTAGTGTAGTCCAATGCCATCCAACCCTCTGCAGTGCCCATTAAATGTCTAATTCCTTTCACTAGAATGAATGGGAATGTGCCAACTTTACCTGTTAATTTGACATGTGCACCCAACTCGGATATAATAAAGGCATCTGTCTTGTTGCAAAGCCGTGAAAATGAGGGCTGCCCATCATCCCCAAATGCCTTACTCTGCCCATGAAACGCCAGCGTTGGTCCTACTTGATGTAACTCCTTTTTTTCCTCAAAGAAAAGACCCATTTTAGTGATTAATATCTTTTTATGCTGCAGAATATTTTGAGTCACTCTTAACATTGAATAAATAACTTCTTTGTACAAGTTGTGTGGACAAGGAACTGGATGGATGCAAATAACTTCAGGCTTGCGTGAAGCAGCCATGTTCTCCCTATATCACTGTGGGCTTTATGTCAGACCTCCCAAAGTAGGTAGAGGGCCCAATGGCGCTCACCCGTGATGGATTACAATCACAGCCTGGGCTGACTGCCCATGAACATTCACTAAGTGCCGCTAGGGAAAACTCAGATCCCCAAGACCTCCAGTTAGATCACAAGCACACAACACCGAGTGTCAATTGAACTGACGACCAAAGCTTTAGCCTGTAAATATGGAGTTGGATCTCTATCAAAAATAACTCCCATCTTTTCACCTTTGAAATTGATTGTTTCTTCTCAAACAGCGAATGCCTTGTGTGTCCAATAACGTATTTTTGATCCACCCTTGAGAATTGAAATCCATTTTCATAAGCAAGTGTCATTTTCAGAAGCGTAACTTTAAGAAGCGCAAGCGTATTTTTCAGAAGCAATCGTAATTTTCCATAGCAAAAGCCTATTTGACACTTGTGAAATGTAAATTTGACTTAAATTAAGTTATGTTTGACAGCTACCTTACTCCATAGTTGTCTTTGTAAGAGTGCTGGGAGGCATTTGGCACATTTGTTAACATCCTGGTGACAATGAGAAAGAGGATTTCAGCACATCCATTTCAATATGGTCGAGCTGTAGAGCAAGCCTAGTGAGGGTCTGAGAGGGGACATCTGGTGACAGAAGAAAACCACACAGATTGTTGTTGTAAGAATGAAAAAGTTGGGAGGGGGGGCTCTGCTGTGAAAGCCAGAGATATCTGCGCATCCTCACTAAGGTTCCGCTAAAGAGAGTGGACTGGGTTGTCTGGTGAGGATGTGAGACAGGCATGCAGGTGAGAGAGAAAAAAAAAAAGCAGCTAATTATGGTAATGATGAGCATGGAAGTATAGTTAGGCCTTGTTCACACGGGCGTTAAAATCAAGCGTTTTTGCGTTCGTAGCGTCTGGTGAGCGGATCAAGCGCCGAGTGTTTTCTACACGTAGGAGTCAATGAGAGTGTTCACACGGGCTTTGGTGACGTGCATTTGTCCGGCAGCGCGTTTATACGGCATCAAAAAAACGTTGCATGCAGCTTTTTCTTGGCGTTCAAAACCCAACAGACGCAAGGAAACAGCCTTTAGTTCGTTTTCTGCGCGTTTATTTTACGCTTCGGAGGACCGGATATTTTTATGTTTTCATATACAACATATATATTTTCATATATGCTTATTTTATTTTATTGTCTCATGTAATTTGTAAACCATGAACCTATTAATTTATGTTCTAATATAATATTTGATAACGATTATGTAGGGGGGCAATCCATGGCGGGGGCATTTCAGTGCATAACACTGGTGTAAGCGCACACTCGACTACTGTTTCCTTACCTCAAAGTGACAAGTAGTCTCTCTTCGGGGATGACACCAAGTCGCATATTGGTTGATCGGCGTGCAATGTGGCATTGCACCAGCTGCAGCAGACAATCAAAAGTGGAAACCGACATCCGACAGTAATTAAAAAATTGCGCGGAAAGTTTCGCATTTCTTCATAAAGCACAAAAAAACTTCCTTTAACCCGACGTTGTGCAGTCAGAGGATGAACCCAGTAGCGGCGGCGATTTTTCTCTCCCTACAGCCGATTACGAGTATTTTTAAAACATGAAGATTAATATCTAACATAGCAAAATGGTCCATATTGAAAGGAGGCACCTCAAATAAAACGACAAGGGCTTTCATATCCAGTTCCCGACACTGCCTCCACAGGTTAACACACAAACTACAATTTGGGCTGCAGGCTGGCGTTAGACAGAGACAAACGAACGCCGGTGTAGAAGTCAATCGATCGCCACCACAAAATGCAACATAAACGTCTAGGACGTTCAGAGCAAGTTCGTTTATCCAAAAACTTAACGCCCGTGTGAACAAGGCCTTAGTCACAACTTGTGATTCTGATTCCCAGCTGTAGCAAAACAGTTTAATCTAGGGGACTCAAGCTCTGATCCTGTAGGGTTACAGTGACAGCTAGTTTAGTTTCTATCCTCTTTCTTACATAGTAGCCAATTATTGCTGCAAACATAAGATCCTCTTTGTCCCAAATTACAGCAGTCACTTACTAGAGAGGCATCCCAAGTGACAGGAGTCCCTAATCACTCCATGTCCACTAATGTCTGATAGTCAAAGAGGACTATCCAAAAAAAACAGACAGTGTATTAGCTCACCTAGTGATATGGAGCATGCCTCTAGTCTTCTGTGTCCTTCTATCTTTCCTTGGTTGTGACAGTAATACTGCATATTTGCCAATTACACAAATTTTAACCAAGTGAATAATATAATCATATTTAAAATATGCTTGTGAAATCTTATGGCACAGAACTCTTACAGGGCGTTCTGGGTTTCTAGATGCTGGGGGTGTTCATAATCTGCCCCATAACCAAAGTCAGATCCTTTTATAACATTACACTTTAGTGCAAGGCAGAAAGGCTCTTTCTCAAGTTTTTATTTTTTACCTAAAAGAATAGGAGAGCAAATTTGACTGGAACACGCCAATCAGTCCAACATAACCGATTAATCTCTGTTCACCTAAATCTTGCAAAACAGCAAGTTAAGGTTTCCCTAAAGATCTTCAGATACACAATGACCCCTTAGCCTGGAGGACGTATCCAGAATGTGTCAGTTACTTGAGTGGTTTACTGTTGGAGGCTTATTAGGCAATCGCTTGTCATATGGCTGGAGTAGAAGAATTTTTTGTTAATATAAAACAATGTTGAAAGATTCAGTGTTTAGAAATTTAAATGTCACAAAGAGAATGAGTTTAATATAGGATTTCTTATTTAGTAATTTTAGAGAACTGGTCAGGGGCATGAATTCTTCTGATACTGGATAACATTGACGTATGTCAGAGGTAACTGACGGGAAAATGGCTAATAACACTGGTTAGCATTGCTATATAGGAAAAGTGAAAATTGCGGCTACTTGCTCATGTACTTATTGTCAAAGATGCTAGAACCAAGCTATGTGGTTTTCACATGAGTTCAGAGTTACTAAAATGATTTGCAGCATACATATACTGTATTTTGTGTAATGGTAAATTTTCTATAATTAATAAAATGCACATTGACAAGTCACATCTAAACACAAAAGAGCAAACCAGCGCTATGACCGAGTGTGATATGCCATTTTATCTGGGCAAATCTTATTTAAACACACATGTTTTCCACGGCGGATAATTTTGATATTTTATTTGTATTTTAATCATTTTTCCCCAGACAAAAGAGGGAAGCTCCATTTTAAATCAAAATGGTCCCACCATGAGTCATGTGATAGCCAAAAGACCAAAATTATAAATGTGAAAAGGAAACCTTGGAGGTGCTCTCTGGTAAAGGATTCAAACATGAACTTTCTTGAAGCAGATGTTATGGAGCAAAGGACAGCCTCTGTCAAAGAAGAGGATTGTGAGTGGGACACATTGTATCATGCACAGGAGTCGCTCAGCCTGAAACTGGAAGAAGTGGTGATGAACCAGGAGGAGTATGAGATGGCATCAACAAGCTTCAAAGTGGAGACTCCTGAGTGTGAATTCTTCGATCTTAAAATGCAAAACCATGAAATTCTGAATGTTTTACAGCAAGACGTGTTTTGCAAAAACGACTCAAGTTTAAGTCCATGTCTAGCATTTAAAGACGAGATACTGTTGTCATCGTTGATGTCGCCTGTCTTCAATAATAACTTAACAGAGCTTGATGATGTGATGCTGAAGGAGATGTGTTATAAGACAGATGAGCAAACACGGATCTGTGCTAAAGAAGCTGGGAAATGTAAGTGGGGAAATTTTAACATTTTTATTGCAGAACAAATTGTTTGGATCTTGTTGATTTTATATATTGTAATATGGAGGGCTTTATTAATTCTCTTTGGTTGCTTTAAATGATATACTAAGATAACTTAAAAAGCTCATGATGAATGTCAATAATTATTGCTGTATTTCTCATCATTGCATCAAAGGACAAGTTTTGAGATTTGTTTTATCCATATATAGATAAGGAAGTCTTTTGTAGCTGTGGGAATGCAAAAGCAACACATTTTATTTGGTAGTTACATAACTAACCACAGTTGTTAGGACTTCCCCAGAGATTCCTATACCAGATAATACTAAACATTTTGTCCACATATAACATGAACATTTGGTTTCCTGCTTGTGTTAAATGCTGCTGCTTTGGGTGATCATTTGGCTATTAGCACATCTGTTAATTTCTCTCTCACTCTCATTCTATTTTGTAGACCACACACTCTTTTTATTTAATTATATGGTTGGGTTTCACGTAATGAAACAAGTTTCTTGTTAGGCAAAACAGGTGTCAGGCTGAAAAAACACACTATAACTTTATACATGGAGAGAGAAACCATGAACAACCCCTAGCCCAAGCAACAAAAACCATTTAAATGATTCTTTTTGGAAAAATGCAAAAATAGACAAACAAAAACAGAAATCTCAGAGCTAACCAAACCAATCCGAGATTCAGAAATCAAAAACCAAAGATGAATGCAAAATGTCAAAATCATAAAGTCAAAAGAACACTTACAAGTGTTGAAATTCTAAAAAATGCAAAAAATAGCTGAATGACAGATCTTTTCACTAATGTCACAGGGAGGGACTGAAGTCACTCAGCTCATTGTAACAGATGTAGATGTTCCCTCTTTTTTCCTTAAATTGTACATGCCTAATAGTTGAGCCCCCTGCAGCAGTTTAATAAAAGAAAGAGATAAAATTATCAAAAGAACCTAGACATTGGATATTGATTTTTTGGGTGATTCCAAACTTTTGAATGCTGGTGTGTTTGTATAATATATTGCAAATAAACTGGAAGAAAAAAAAGAATGTGGGCTCCAGAGAAGGGAAAAGTTGGTTATGTAGAATAAAAGGATAAGTGTCACGTCTGACGTATGTTGGGTTGCTAAAGCCGTAGAGTAACTTATGGGAATGTGGAGTTCCACCCTTTTCAGAAGCTTAGTCCATAGTGATTGGCTGCTTCATGTCATTTAGGTGACCATTTAAGTGGAAGTGGAAACAGAAGGGCCAGGGCTAAAGATGTACAAAACAGAAGTGATGTCAGAAATCTCCTGGATTGTACTTCTCCATTCTAAAGGGGAAAGAAATTGTGTCAGCAGAAGTATCACACCAAAACCCTTCCCCATGTTATTACTTAAAGCAATATCCGTGAGAGATTCCGATGCTCATGCTTGTAACTATATATATATATATATATATATATATATATATATGTTTGTGTGTGCATACAGTGCCTTCAGAATTTATTCATACGTCATGACTGCTTTCACATTTTGCTATGTTGCAGTCTTGTGCTAAAATCGTTTAATTTTTTTCCCCCCCAATACCCTAGAATGACAAAGCGAAAACAGGATTTTAGTAATTTTTGGAAATTTATTTAAAAAAAAAAATATTCAGACCTTTTTGTTTGAAACATGAAATTTGCAACAGGTGCATCTCATTCTGTTGATCACCATTGAGATATTTCTGTATCTTGTTTGGAGTCCTCCTTTGGTCAGTTCAAGTCATGATTGGACGTGACTAGAATTGGCACACATCTGTCTAGAGAAGGTTCCACAGTTAAGCAAACCCCAAGCCATGAGGTCAAAGGAATTGCTTTCAGTTCTTAAATACAGGATTGTATCAAGGCACATGTGCAGTGAAGGCTAAAAAAAACTTTTCTGCAGCATGGAAGGATCCCAAGAGTATTTGTCCTCAGTAATTCTTAATAGACGGAGTTTGGAACATCCACAACTCTTCCTATAGACCAGGAACCTGATGGTCACTCTGGGCCGAGCTACAAAGAACCTGTCTCTAGATGGTACAAACTTAAAGAATTATAATCATCCCTGTAACACTTCATTAATCTGGGCTTTATGGCAGAAAGGCCAAAAGACACTTAAAATCCAGTGTGGACTTCGTGAAAAATTACCTCAAGGATTCTTGGGATGTATGAGACTTGATTGAAGTTGTTGGCTTCAATTCTAAGTGTTATGACTGGAGAAAACCAGGCATCACTCATCACCTGTGCAATACTATTGCAACAGAGAAGCATAGTGGTGGCAGAATTATACACTGCTTTTTTCAGTGGCAGGGAAAAGGAGACTAGACAAGGTCAAAGGAAAGCTAAACAGAACAAAGCATTGAGATATACATAATAAAAGCCTCCTCCAAAGTGCTCTGGATCTCCAACTTTGGTGAAGGTTCACATTCCAACTGGACACAAAGCAAAGATAACACAGGAGTGGTTCTGGGTCAACTCTCTGAATATCCTTGAGTGGCCAAGCAGTGTCTGGCGAGACTTAAAAATAGCTGACCATCGACAATATTCAACCAACCTAACAGAGCTTGAGAGGATCTGCTGAGAAGAATGGCAGAAAGTCCACAGCTTGGTGTTTCATATCCAGAAAGATTCCAGGCTGGAATCACTGCCAGAGGACCTTCAGCTACTTACTGAATAAAGGTCCTGAATGGTTGTGTCAATAGGAGATATGAGATATTTATTTATTTGTTTACTAAGGGGCTTTGCTCCCTGCTCGCTTCGCTTGCCAACCGTCCCAGCCTGTGCTATGCACCAGCCAATTTGCGTCTCTGCTGCTAGAGTATGTAGATTTTACTTTTACCAAACAACAAATCTTTTAATTCTCGCAGATACGCCTCTTCATTGGGAAAAAAACACTACTTTTCCCTGATGGCAACAAGAATTAGATGATCTACAAGTCTGCGACTTATTAAATCTGAACAATATATTCAATCTCTTTTCGCTATTCCATTATTTCACCAAGTTATAATTGCCATTTGTTTGTGCTAATGCAATCTTTACTATCATTTTTTGAGACTTTAGAATTTTAGTACTTTCATTTTCTCTAACTTGCTCTGCATGTGTATCACACCAACGTTTTTGAATTTTTTATGATGTTCTACTTTTTCATCTACTCTTTGTCTTTTATTTCCAACCCCAGGCATGGTTAAATCTCTTGGTACAAAGTCTCGTCTCGCAGGACGTGAAAGTGTCTCTCTGAAAAAGTCGCGTCTCATCCCAGACTAAAAAGTCGCATCTCGTCCCAGGCTAAAAAGTCTCGTCTCGCCCCATGATTGTTTTATTATAATAGAGCTATTTATTTATTTATTTGTTTATTTATAATTTGCAAAATTTCCTATAATTATATCTTTACATTGTCAACCCAAACTGGATAATTGCTATTTCCTTATATTAAAAGAGTGCTACCCAAAAATGCTTTGAGATAAAGACATATCAATCAGGTATAGTTGATATATATTTCTGATTGATGCAAGATTTCATTTGTACACTTTTGTAACTAATTTTTTCCTGAACATTTATACGGTAGCATTGGTCACTTAGACATAGGCTGTTCTATTCAACTAATGGATTTCTTTAAGTCATTGTTTCTGTTTAGTTGGAGTATTCTGTTGAAAGTAAAGACTAAGAGCTTGAGACTATAATTTTTATCAGTCTATTAATTCATATTGACTATTTTCAAAACCTTTATTAATCACACATTGTGTTATTTTTTTAAACAAATCTATTCCATTTGAAACTTTTCTAATATGCCTTTTTTTAACAGCAGATCTAACAGAGAAGGACTGTGGCTCACTAGCAGCTTCCAAATATGGTCACATATCTGGGAAACTTGAAATTCAGTGGGAAAAAACTGATGAAGCTTTGAAAACTTCAACTATCTCTACACCTGTTGACCCTGAATCTTTTCTGTGCTGCTCTCTTCTTCTTGTGAAGATGCCAATGGAGGATGTTGTCAGTCTTCACCAGCACCAACAGTGTACACCTTTGTATGTGTGTCAAGTTTGTGGGAAAGTTTTTAACCAGGAATTTGCTTCTAAAACTCAGGTTGTTCCTGCTGGAGTTAAACCATATGGCTGTAGTGAATGTGGGAAACGCTTTTCTTTCAAGGGCAGTCTTCAAAAGCACAGACGAATTCATACAGGAGAGAAGCCATATTGCTGTACTGAATGTGGTAAGAAATTTTCACGCAGTGGTGTTCTTAGCAGGCATATAAGAATTCACACTGGAGAGAAGCCATATACCTGCACTGACTGTGGCAAACGATTCTCAGACAGAGGCCATTTTCAGAGACACAAAAAAATTCACACTGGAGAGAAGCCGCACTGTTGTACTGAATGTGGTAAACGATTCTCCAGAATTGCTCATCTTAATACTCATTCAAGAACTCACACTGGAGAGAAGCCATATAGCTGCTCTGAATGTGGTAAACGATTCTCACAAATAAGCAACCTTCAGGTACACACAAACTCCCATGCTGGAGAGAAGCCACACTGCTGTTCTGAATGTGGCAAGCAATTCTCACTAGTGAGCAGTCTTGAGAAACACATGAGAATTCACACCGGAGAGAAACCATATTGCTGTTCTGAATGTGGGAAACAATTCTCCTCCAAAAGCCATCTACAAACACACCTAAAATTTCACTCTGGAGAAAAACCCTACCCCTGTTCTGAATGTGGCAAGCCATTCTCACAAATCAGTGCTCTTAATAGACATGTGCGGATTCACACTGGTGAGAAGCCACATTCATGTTCTCAATGTGGAAAGCTCTTCTCACAGATTAGTGACCTTAATAGACATGCAAGAATTCATATGAAAGAAAAGCTGTATGCCTGTAGTGAATGTGGTGAACTGTTCTCCACCAAAAGCCATCTTCAGGAACACACAAAATTGCACACTGACAGTCCTGCCAGCTTATATGCATTTTGTGTTGAACGTACACATTTTAAAGTCAACATACGTGGGTATGATTAATTAATCAAGAGCATTCAAAATGGAAGAGGTTTTTAAGTGTTGATTTGTAACAAAGAGCCCTTTAAAAATGAATTTGGATGTTGGCACACATTAGGCTGTTCTTCTTATTTCAAGTTAGCGTCAATGAGTCTGCTACTGCCACCTTGTACAGGACTAGTTACTACTTTGTGCTGGTGGGGTCAGGAGAGGCTCAACCTCCCTTGACCTGAGTTGCATTATTGTGGGTTTGAGTATGTTATGTTTTTAAATCAGTCTTTGTTTCATGAATTGACGGTTATGGTATACACTAGTAAAGAAAATTTGAATGAGCAAACAAGATGGCCTTAATAATTTACTGCTACTTTGATGACAAAGTCTAAGTGTGTTTTTCTTTACAATTAATTCATTTACAGTAAAACCTTGGATTATGAGTAACTTAGTCTGCGAGTGTTTTGCAAGATGAGCCAAAATTTTTAATAAATGTGAACTTGATAAACGAGTGAGGACTTGCAATATGAGTAGTACGTATACACTTTGTCTGCCGAGCGTCACGTGATCACAACTGAGCCGATGGTGGTTCTCTGTTTGTGGGATTATGGGTAATCGTCTCCCATGCACGGTCTCAGTTGGTGTGCCTCACCCATATAGTCAACATCCATACGAGCGTATACCATTTACTGTAGTATTGTGACCACATGTGTGTGCTGTAACGTTTGAGTCCCTGTCTTGCACCCCAAAACATGAAGCTGAATCTCAGTACTTTATCAAAACCAGCTTTTATTTAGCTTGAAATGGGAACAGCACGTTTATTTATTGTATTGTACCACTCTCCTATACACAGACAGCAATCAGGCACTGTCTCGGCCAGGTTAATTGCCATGTAATACTGTGTCCTTGCATTTATAATGTTCCTTGCATCACCCATCGATAGCAGGCACTAATAGCATGACCGCAGTCTTTTCGGATTCACTTTTGTGGCGAACTGCAACAGCTCTGGGAGCCTACAGTTCCTTCAGGATGCTCTTCCGTGTGTCGTCCTGTTGGGGGGAATCCCAAAAGAGTTTAGAAACCTTTTGGTGCCTAAAGCAATTTTTAACTTTGTTTCCAAGTGTAGTGACTCTTCAGCCAAAATCAACTGTCATTGGATAGGTTCCTTGTTAAAGTCGCCAAAAAAGAAAAAGATTCCAGTGAGCCAACAGATAGCAGTGATTCCGTTAGGTAGAGTGAAAGTCGTCCTACACAATAACCCTCCTCCTCCTCTCCCCTCTCTCTCATCTCTCTCACACCAGCCACAATTCTTTTTAAAGGTAAAGTGCAGGTTAATTTGTTTTATGTATTTTTACTTTAGATTTTGTATATTAATCATTTTTATATGAATATTTTTTGGGTTGTAAAACGAATCATCTGAGTTTCCATTATTTCTTATTGGGAAATTCGGTTTGATTAAAATTAGAGTGTTTTGGATTACAAGCACGTTTCCGGAACAAATTATGCTCGCAAACCAAGGCACCACTGTATTTAGATTCTATGCAATGGATATAAAGTATCAAATTAGCCAATTATTCAGTTCAATTAAATCAATAAAAACCAACAAAAATACAGTTCAAAATGGTTGCGCTGATAGACACCATCAAATGCTAGAAAGTTTATCTAATGGTTTTTAGTATCAAAATAAGCAGCAATATATCGGGTATATCAAACCCAGACCCTGGATGGTCATTCCGGTCTGAAGGTTTTTGTTCCAGCCACTTTTTTTTCATTAGTAGTGAATTACTGCTGCAGATATAACGGACTTCTTTTGCCTTACAGTGTGCAAAGAAAGGAGATAAAATGAAAAAAAGGTTTGGGGTGCAGCAGGTTACCCATTCAATGTCTGGTGGTAGAAAATCCAAAGCAAATGGTAAAATGAATGCATGCTTCACTAGGGACATTTTGATGTCTTTTTCCAACCTATAAATGACTTTCTTCTGGGTGGCGTTCCTTTCTGGTCAGAAGCCAGGTCCACAATGACATTGGACTTCCTATGGTGATGGACTATGCAGGAGAGTAACCAGATGAGGAGAAGATGATGGGGTCCAGACAATAAACAATGCCTGTAGTCCTCAGGCTAGATCTCCTCCATTTCAGAGTAAATGGATGTTGTGTTAAAGGTAACATCACACCCAAATTATTCCCTATATTTTTTGTTGGAATCAAAACTGTGAAACCCACCAGACACTACTTGAGGATTCTTTTTGGATGTTTTCCCACTTTATTGTTACACAACATTGAATCATAGTAGATTTAATTTGAATTTGATAATTAAGATCAAATCTTGATATGTCCCATCTTCTTTTAACTGCTTCCATTAGGGGTCGCCACAGCGGATCATCTTCTTCCATATCTTCCTGTTTTCATCATCTTGCTCTCTCACACCCATCACCTGCATGTTCTCTCTCACCACATCCATAAACCTCCGCTTAAGCCTTTCTCTTTCCTGGCAGCTCCATCCTTAGCATCCTTCTCCCAATATACTTAGCATCTCTCCTCTGCACATGTCCAAACCAACACAATCTAGCCTCTCTGACTTTGTCTCCCCACCGTCTAACCTGAGCTGACCCTCTAATGTTCTCATTTCTAATCCTATCCATCCCCATCACACCCAATGCAAATCTTAACATCTTTAACACTGACACCTCCAGCTCTGTCTCCTGCTTTCTGGTCAATGCCACCGTCTCCAACCTGTCCTGTAGACCTTCACTTTCACTTTAGCTAATATCCAAATTACACAAATCACAAATTACTCCTGACGCTCTTCTCCACCCACTCCAATCTGCCTGCACTCTCTTTTTCAACTCTCTTCCACGATCCCCGTTACTCTGTACTGTTGATCCCACGTATTTCAACTCCTCCACCTTTGCCAGCTCTACTCCCTGCATCCTCTACATTCCACTGACCTCCCTCTTATTCACACACATGTATTCTGTCTTGGTGGTCCTACTGACCTTCATTCCTCTCCTCTCTAGAGCATATCTCCACCTCTCCAGGATGTAACAATGTATATATGTATATATATATATATATATATATATATATATATATATATATATATATATATATATATATATATATATATATGTATATATATATATATATATATATATATATATATATATATATATATATATATGACAGTGACAACACAATGACATTGACAATCATGTTACGTTATTTTCAAAATGTTTCCTTTAATTTTTCATTACTTCTTTAACACACTACTTCTCCGCTGCGAAGCGCGGGTATTTTGCTAGTATACAATATTTACAACAGTTCAGTGCACATCCCAGTGCCTACAGCACCAATTCCCCCAAAGTCCAGGCCTCTCACAGTCTTTCTTGCCCTTCTTCTGGCCGCCTCCAGTCCTCTCTCCAGCACCGTTCTCATCCACCCGACTTCCGCTCTCGACTGTTGGGAGGCGGCCCCTTTTATCACACTCCGGATGGGCTCCAGCTGCTTCCCGGCATTCCTCCGCGGACACGCCCCAGTGTGGCGGAAGTCCTGGCTGCGCACCCGGAAGCCCTCTGGGTGTCCCCATTCTTCTTCCCCCCAGCACTTCCTGGTATGGCGGAAGTGCTGTGCTCCAGGGTTCATTAGGCACCAGGGCGCCACCTGGCGGTGGCCACGGGCCCCTACAGGGTTGGGCTTCCAAGCCCCCTACCCGAAGCCACCAACAAAACCAGGGCGGTCGCCCCCTCGTGGTCGGGAAGAGGCACCAGCCCTCCTCTGGTCCCCTCGGGCGTCCCGGCTCGGCTCCACCTCTAGCCGCCTGTGACAATATATATATATATATATATATATATATATATATAGCATTTTAATGAAGGTAGATCATTTCGACCTGGTCATTTTAAAAATAGATCGCAAGCCGAAAAAGTGTGGGCATCCCTGCTGTTGGCTAACAGTACTTTTAGTGGTCATTGTTAACCCGGGGCTCGACAGATCCAGTATGGAAATTTGTATTGCCCTCATATTGATTTGGCAATTTTTTACACTGGATGCCTTTCCTGATAAAGGCCAAACACTTACTTACACCCCACTAAAGCTTTATGCTACTGAAGTCACCAGGCATGTCGTAGTTTGGTGATACAGTGCCATGTGCATCAGTTTCACTATCTTTGTGAAAGTCTGGTAACCAATCACTATCACTTCAACTAATTGTTCAGTTTCATTTGATTCTAACGCAGGCTTTACAGTTTCTCATTTACACGTCATTGTGTTTTGGTTGAACGATCCTCCCCACTCATGAATATTGAGTCATAGAAACATTCAAGATTATTTTTACAGCATGCTGTTTCTACATCCACTAAATGACAAGTAAAAGAGTTATTAGGGTGTTAGACTAAAAGCAGACCATTAATGGTCACCATAAATCTGACTTGGATTTAACTGTATTAAAACAGAATCACAAATATAAGTCAAGCTCGAGGGTAACCCTAAGGAGGTTAAATGCCAGATTCTCTTGATGAAAAAAAAAATGAAAGTAACATAAATCATGCCAGAAATCAAACCCCCATTATTGTGAAATTGCAACCTATATAAAGATGGTTTTAACAAAAAGCTGAGATGGAAAAAAGGTTATGAAAAATAGGCTGCATAAGTGTGCACACCCTGTTATCATTAAAGATGTGGTTGTGCTCAGTCTTGTGTTAAGTAATAATTTTAGTTTGTACCTGAAAACAACTAAAGTGACTCTGATTGCTTCCAAATAAAGTTTAGTTGTTCCTGTAGTTAGGATATAGCGGGTTGGATAATGGATGGATGGCTGTTTCTGTCTGACTATCCTGAGATTTTCTTGATTGCACCCTTCTGCTGAAGATATGGATCACAAAGAGCATTCAAAAGAGGAGTAGGTCCTCATTGTTGAAAGAAGACAGGTTTAAAGAGAATGTCCAAGGTCTTAGATACACCCTGGAGCACAGGGAAGGCAATCATCCATAAGTTTTGAAAAATATAGCACAACACTGCCACTACCAACAACAGGATGTTTCCCTGAAACTTATAAGACAAGCAGAAAACCAGTCAGGGATGCTTCCCAGTGGTCTATGGCAATATTAAAGAAGCTGCAAGATATTATGGCAAGAGCTGCTTCCTTTCTACATTGTGACTATAATCTCTGAGATTCTTTATAGGTCTGGTTTATGAAGTAGTGTAGTAAGATAGAAGTCTTGTCTTATGAAGTAAAACATCAAGCCCGGCTAGGTTTTGCCAAAAAATACATCCAGTCTCATGTAAAGCATAAAAACAAATCTGTACATTACCAAAAAAATGCCATGGTGAGGCATGGTGGTTGTAGTATCAGGTTGTTGTGTCTGCTTTTCTTCAGCCAGTGCTGGGACTGTAGTTAAGGTGGAGGAACTCATAAATAGATTGAAATACAAGTTGATTGTGGCACAAAACATTCATGTGTCTGCTAGAAAACTCAAGATGATGTGGGCTTTCACTTTTCAGCATGACAATGACCCAAACACATACATCTAAATCAAGAAAGGAATGGCTTCACCAAAAGAAGATCAACATTCTGGAATGTCACGGCCTGAGCCCAGACCTCAAAATCTGTAGGATGACATAAAGATGGATGTGTACAGAAAATGCCCTCACGATTTGATTAATGAAGAACATTTGTGCAAGCAAGAGGGTGGAAAACATGACCAAGTTGAGGTGGGCCAAGCTGACAGACCTTTTATCTAAATAGACTGAGTGCTGTAATCAGATCAAACAGGAACTTCAGCAAAAGTGGTGTACATACTTAAACATTCCTGGTTTTTGTACTTGTGCCAGGTCCTAAAAATGCCTCATAGGGGCACCGCCATAATAAAACACAAGCGCAGCCACTGAATACATTTGTCCAAGGATAAAAATTTCACAATCAAACCTAGCTTATAGTGTTCATACAAGAACTCGTGTTGACACCACATTTTCAAAAGGCTATTAAGAACCCCTCTTAGATCACTGACAATTGGATATAAACTAAAAGAACAGCAGGCTGACATTATGATTTATTTGAAATAAACCTTCAGTAATATAATAATTATTATTAGCTAGCTTAGCTAATGATAGCATGACATGTTGCAGTCCCAGTGAAGCATTATTCCGGTGCATTGCCATTGGTGTAAAGAAGGAGCAGTAGTGTTTCTTGACACACCTCTGTTGATAAATACATTAGCTGAGGTCCTCAATACTCGTATGTCAGAGGGAGGATGTACAGCTTTGGCACTCAGTTCTGTCTTCATTCTCCCCTTCACTTCAGGAGTATGTCCCATAATTGAGTCTCCCTTTTTAATCGGCTTGTTGATTCAGTGAGCCCCTGTTCATGAGGATGTCACTACCCCACATTAAATGAGCACAGTCTCATAAGAATAAAAAAAGCTGTTCTGCCTTGTCTTTTTAAGTTCCTCTATGTTATGAGTCCAGCCCAGCCTGTCAATGATGTCGACACCAAGTACTTGAAGAAGAACATCACTTCCACATCCCCTCCCTTAATAGTGACAGGGCATGGAGGTTCTTTAGCAGTTTCTTGGTTTTTCTGATATTAAGTTGTAGTTATTGCATAACCATCTAAGTATTTATATTAAGAAGTGTACAGGGTGAACAGAAAAGGTGACAGGACTATAGTTAAATACTGTATTTTTCCTCTTTCAATTTGCCTATTTTATAAGACACCACACTGGCAACTATTCCTAAACATCCTCATACTTTCGCTCCGCTAGATGGCAGTTGCGGAAGGTTTCGCAGCTCTGCCCTCCTTGAATAAAACCGAAAATGCAGTAGGCGGAGATTCAATGGATCGGAAAAAAAGACTCCCAAAAAAAGATAAAAGTGTTTTTTTTTTTTTCTTGTTTGTTTTTTTGAATCACAGAAGTTCAAGTGCTCGTGTTCTGAAGAGGCTTCCTACTTAACGTGAGTAAACTATAAGCAGAGAGAACCTGCGTATCTCAGAGTTAAATGTAATGCACAACTCAAGAAAGAAGGGCGAAGCGGGTGGGAGCCTGGGAAAAGAGGGGAGCAGTGGGCTCGGAGAACCTGCGAGAACTGGAGGCGATCAATGGGTGAGAAATCATCATGTTAAGAGGAGTGGGTGAGCAGGTCTTCCTGTCAGGAAATAGTAAGACCGCCAGCAATGAACGGGCCTCTTCGATGAGTTATGCGGGAAGTGCTGATGATCGGGGAGGGTAGGAGAAGTTCATATTTAAGCGTGTCATTCGTCCTGATTTCAGAACCCGTTGAACCCCATGCAGGATTGTGAGAAAAGGCAAAAAGGAAAGAAAAAGAAAACGGACTGATCATACGTTAAGAGAGAATGGCAGTGGACGGAATTGAGAACGGGAGAGAATGACGAGAGAATGGCTGAGTGTGACAGAACAACAACAACAACAACATTTATTTATATAGCACATTTTCGTACAAAAATAGCTCAGAGTGCTTTACATAATGAAGAATAGAAAAATAAAAGACACAGTAAGAAAATAAAATAAGTCCACATTAATTAACATAGAATAAGAGTAAGGTCCAATGGCCAGGGTGGACAGAAAAAACAAAACAAAAAAAAAAACTCCAGACAGCTGGAGAAAAAAATAAAATCTGTAGGGATTCCAGACCATTAGACTGCCCAGTCCCCTCTGGGCAT
Organism: Polypterus senegalus; assembly: GCF_016835505.1. Classification (NCBI taxonomy): domain Eukaryota; kingdom Metazoa; phylum Chordata; class Cladistia; order Polypteriformes; family Polypteridae; genus Polypterus; species Polypterus senegalus. Next base: position 228,929,666 of record NC_053157.1, on the reverse strand, counting down.
TCTACCTAACATAAATGAAACAGTCCTCTTTGGATTTAGTGTTCTCACGGAAGGACTTGATGAGAAAGTTAACAAAGTTAACAAGTGGCCGTGGCGTCCAGCTATCTGTCACACCCTGCAGCTCAGTTAATATATTTTAGCGTTGGGGATGCCGGCTTAAAGTAGAACATCCATCCATCCATTATCCAACCCGCTATACCTTAATTACAGGGTCACGGGGGTCTGCTGTAGTCAATCCCAGCCAACACAGGGCGCAAGACAGGAAACAAACCCCGAACAGGGCGCACACACACCAAGCACACACTAGGGACAATTTAGAATCGGCAATGCACCTAACCTGCAGGTCTTCGGACTGTGGGAGGAAACCCGGTTCTCCTAACTGCGAGGCAGCAGCGCTACCCACTGCGCCAACGTGCCGCCCCAAAGTAGAACATACTCGAATAAATAAAAATGTACAAACCAACCAAATCACTAATTTAGTCAATTCCCAAACTTGTTTATTTTTGGTTGAGGATACGGGAAGACGCTGCCAATACTGGCATTTACAGTGGGTATAGAAAATAGTCATACACACCCCACCTCAAAATATTCACATTTTGTTGCTTTGCAGCCTGAAATGACACACAAAGAAATTTTTTCAAGCTGTATTTTCACAATGCAACTTATAATAGCCAAGTGAAGGATATAATAGCAACAATTCAGAAAAATAATACTAATAAAAAAGAGAATCACAGAGATGGTTAAAGGATCACCCGCATCCATCCATCCATTTTCCAACCCGCTGAATCCGAACACAGGGTCACGGGGGTCTGCTGGAGCCAATCCCAGCCAACACAGGGCACAAGGCAGGAACCAATCCTGGGCACACACAAAAACACACTAGGGCCAATTTAGAATTGCCAATCCACCTAACCTGCGTGTCTTTGGACTGTGGGAGGAAACCGGAGTGCCCGGAGGAAACCCACACAGACACGGGGAGAACAAGCAAACTCCACGCAGGAAGGACCCGGGAAGCGAACCCAGGTCTCCTAACTGCGAGGCAGCAGTGCTACCACCATGCCGCCAGATCACCCCCTGTGTCAGTAGTTTGTGGAACCACCTTTTGCTTTGATTACACCCTTCAGTCTGTTGCCCACCAACTTTGCACATTTAGACCGTTCAATATTTTACAGAATTGTTCAAGCTCAGTAACATTGAATGGTGACCATTGGTAAACTGCGATCTTCAAGTCATTCCACAGATTTTCAATAGGGTCTGGGCTCTGACTAGGCCACACAAGGACAGTTGCCCATTTCTCCTTCATTCGGTCTGTGTTTTGGGTCATTGTCATGTTGCAAGGTGAACCTTCTTGCCATTAACAGCTTTCTGGCAGGAGGCAGCTAGTTTTCCTCATTTGATGGTATTTTACCCCATCTATTTTTCCTTCTATCTTGACAAGTTCTCCAGTCCCTACTGCAGAGAAACACGTCCACAACAGCATATTTTTGTGGTTGAGGCCATATAATTTAAATTTGGTCTCATCTGACCATAACACCTTTCTTCATTTAGCCTCAGAATCTTCAAGGTGCAATTTGGCAAAGCTCAATGGAGACTTGACTTGGCCTTTTTCCTTGTAACCCTCCCATACAAGCCACATTTGTGATATTGTTGTCACATGCACACAATGATAATTCCTTTAACTACTTCAATGTTGCCATCGGCCTCTTGATAGCCTCTATGACCTCTCCTCACCCTTGCATCCATTTTGGAGAAACAGCCTGATTCAGAAAGGGACCTTATAACACCAAATGCTTTCCACTTCTTCATTATCATTGGATGACAGATCATTTTTTACAACTTCATCCTGATAAAACAAATCATATTAATTGGTACCAAATCTGTCCTCTCTACCCTTCGTGGGCTAAAAATTGACGTTGATGGGACCATGGTTCAACCCTCAGCATCAGTCCATAATATGGGTGTTGTCTTTGATCAGCTCTTCACTTTTCAGCCACACATTAGCTCAATTGTACAGCTAGCCTTTATTCATCTTCGTAATATTGGTCATCTGCATTCTTTCCTTAGTGTGAAGGATACTGAAACACTCATTCACGCTTTCATCACTACCCATCTGGACTATTGCAATGCTTTGTTTTATGGCCGCCCGACTAAATATATCATTTACAATATGTTCAGAATTCTGTTTCTCGTCTAGTTACACACACTAAAAAATCTTCTCACATCACTCCTATCCTTTATGATTTGCATTGCTTGCCAGTCTTTTCAAGAATCAAATATAAAATTATTCTTCTCACCTTTAAAGCCTTTCATGGTTTAGCCCCCTATTATTTGTCTGAGCTACTGCTTCCTTACACTCCTGCTTGTGTATTAAGATCATCGGACGCTAACTTACTCACTGCACCTAAACACAGGTTAGTAACTGTGGGTGGGAGAGCTTTCAGTGTGATGGTCGCAAAAATTTGGAATGCTGTTCCTCTCAGCCTTTGCGAGGAAAAATCTATTATTCATTTCAAAATTCTGTTAAAAACACATCTCTTCAATGAGTATTATTCATTTTCTTGTATGTAATTTATATTGTCTTTTTAACGTGTTTATTGAATTGTACAGTGTCCTTGAGTGTTTGAAAGACGCAACATAAATAAAAATTATTATTATTATTATTATTATTATTATTATTATTACAGACTTAACAAAGTTATTGTCTGTTATACCTGCATTTTAATCATTCTTTAATATTGGTTTTGTTTTTTTTAATCAGTATGCTGCTGCTGGAGTATGTGAATTTCCCCTTGGGATTAATAAAGTATCCATCTGTCTATCTATCTATCTCTTAACTGTGCTCCTAGGGATTGATAAAGCCTTTTAAATGTTTTTGTACTATGCAAAAAGTCATGTATTAGCACAGGGATGACCGACTCTAATCCTGGAGGGCCGCAGTGGCTGCAGGTTTTCATTCTAACCCTTTTCCTAATCAGTGACCAGTTTTCACTGCTAATTAACTCCTTTTCCCTTCATTTTAATAGCCCTGTTTTTAAGGATTCAGTCCTCTGAATTGATTCATTTTTTCATTAAATTGCAGCCAAACAGAACTGAGATGTGAAACGAGCCAACAGATGACTATGTCAACTGGAACGTCAAACTCCAAACATTTCACTCCAACCAGTTCCTTAAAGAGAAGCCAATTCTTGCTGTTAATTAAAGCCGTTATTGAATATCAGGACTCGTTGTTGCCCTCATTCTGCTACAGCAGACTGTTGATTTTCTGTTTTTTCTAAGACCAACATCAAGATGTTTTGGTGACTTGAGCTGACCAACAGCTTTTTTTATTTTCAGGTTAGCTGGTTGTGTGCAGCTCATTTTGTGTCTCATTATTGTTTGGCTGCTCATTAAGGAAAAAGAAACAACTAAGAAGTCTGAGTCACATCAATTAATACTAAGGCAAAACCAAGTTAATCAGCAGCAAAAACAGCTCACTGATTAAGAAGGTGGTTAGAATGAAAATCTGCAGCCACTGCGGCCCACCATGTCCGGGGATGGACATCCCTGTATTAGCATAAATAGACATAAAACTAAGAGCTTCTGTAAAAGTTAAAACTTAGTATGAATTATATATGTCAAGCAAATAGTTAAATAAAGGCATTTGCCATATTTCTTTTTTAGTTGAGCTCAGAGCTCAACCACCAATATTGAGTAACTCAGACAGGCAGAGAAGGAATAAAGTGACGTACGGAAACTGTCCGAGGACAGAGAAGATGGAACAGGGAGAACACCTGTTGTTTGAAGGTCAGTTAGGAAATAATGGAAGCAAGGAATGATACTGAAAGATGAGGTACAGAAAATATTGGTGGCCAAGAAAGGGTCCGTGAGAAGCCAGCTGGAGTAGTGAATCAGAATAGACAGCAAAAGCATTGTTACGAGCGAGGTCAAGATGATAAGAAATGATTACATAAACTGTGATTTTTAGCCTGTTTAGGGCTCAGCTCAGTTTGGCCTAATTGGGTTGAATCCATGTTATTGTTTATTGCAACAAACCTAATTACTTTGTTTACCTATCCGTCGACTCCTTGAGCCTTCATTTAAAGTGAGAATCTTCAGCATATTTTTCGATTTCACAGTACCCACCTGATGACGTTGTGCCTGTCCACAATTTATCCCTGAGATCTTTTGACAGTGCCTTGCCACCCATGGTTGGTTGTTTGCTCACAGTTGCACTTCCAAGCACTGGGATGCTCGTGGAGTAGCAGCGCTAAGCAGAATGATGGCAGCTGATCAAAGGTGGATGCCAGTTAGCTCGACGTGCAGTGATGAGGGTGAGTTTACAAGTAATTTTTAGGAGGGGCTGATCCATTAACCTTCTCAGTGGTTCTGTGTTTTTTTTCCCTGAACTGTTGCTATTACATCGTTCACTCGGTTATAAGTTGTATAGAGTAAATACACCTGGAAAAAATATTTGTGTGTGTTCATTTCAGGCTGCAAAGCAACGAAATGTGAATATTTTGAAGAGGGGTGATTCTTTTCTATACCCACTATGCAATTATTAAAATAAATGATTGCTGCTGGAACCACATTGTGTGGTTATCTAGGGCCCTATGGAATCCGTTTTATTTTTTCACAAATTCTGTTTTTTTTTTTTTTTTCGGTTTTCACCGTTTTATTTTTCCTTGATTCAGATTTTTGGGTTCTTCTGTTTTTTATTTTGTACTGTAAGAAAGTAATAACAGCTATAACAAAACAATAATGAAATGGCACACTAGCCAAACTGAACATTATTTTGCAGTTCCATTCATGACGATGCTGTATGCTGAGACTATAGGACAGTGAGTGCCCTCCAGAATTGTAAGAGCCATCACTAGTTAATGCATAATTCTGAGATGAAGAGTAACTCCACTTTAAGAAATAAGAAAGAGTGACCGCTTTTAAGGGCTCGTTGTGTCTGAGGAGAAGCCTGCTGTTCTGCCCAACTTTGTAGGTGCCAAGTTTATAACGGAAAAGTCAGCTGTGGACCTTGCGTGCCTTAAAACATTTATTAAATCCTAAAAACATCATTGTGAATTTTTAAAAGGGAACCCGTCTTCAAAAAGTGCCATTCAATAATAACATTTTTTGGCACTTGTGTACTAAACAGATGGCTAGTACCTTTTTCTATTATCGTGACACAAATATGATTTTCGTTTTTAACATTAGGCCCCCAAAGGGGACATTACCATTAGAGACCTATACGCAACTATGCTCCACCCCCACTAACTTTAAGGTCACTCTAATGATTTAAACTCCAAAAACGTGGCAACTGGGGCGCCACCCCCACGGAGCCCAGCACGAGAATGGGTAGGAACTGCAGTCAGTACCCATTTTTCTACAGGAAAGACTGTTAATACCGGTTAAATAGCTGTATAATTTAATCGGTTAAATGATTCGCAGTAAATACATCACGTACAATTAGAAGTGGCTACATAAAAGAATTACCATACAGCCAAATGTTTACTCACCTATCACTATACTGAGAACGCTGTGGTCTGGGCTATCTGTGCTTCATCAACTACAACATATATTTTCTTGCCATGAATCTTTCAAAGAATGGCGTCCATATGTTGTTCAAAGACACTGGGTAGATGAGCTTGACAAAAACGGCTCTCATTTTCTGGCACCGTGCCTCCTTGTTTCCAATGCTTAATAAAGAAAGGACACATCTTTGTCATTTTTTTCAAGCGTTATGTCCAATTCGCACAAACTGGCGTCTTGTACCTGACGAGTTTGTTGTTTCCTCTGTTCGGGGAACACTTTTTGATCTTAATTTCTCCGTGTTCCTGAGATGGCTTTTTAGATTTGACGTGTTCATTGCAAGTATCTTTTCGTGTCCAGTCTATTGGTATGCTGACAAAACTTGCAGAAAAGTTGTCCAGATTCGTAAAAGTCGCCGGGATCTCCTTGTGCCCTCAATTTTGCAGTTAATCTCGTGTTCCTTAGGTTTTTCTGGTATCTGATACTGCTCGTTTCAACATTTCTGTCTCGTTCAGCTAGCTAATTAGCAAGCCTTTAACGAGAAAACATATAGGAAACCCACGCACAAACAGACAGATGGCACAACTAGATTTCTACGATGAATTACATTCGCTTCAAAAACAACAAACTAGAAAATAGTATTGGAATGATAGAACTACAGATTATTCAATCATTTAATTACTGGGAAGTTTTGTAACAGTCACCCTTCAGTCTCCAAATTCTGCACAATTCCGTTTTTAAAATCTAAAATTCATATGTAAGCGTTAATTCTGTGATTCCGGCCGTGTTTTCCGCAATCATAGTGCCCTAGTTATCTGATCCTTGGTTTTACAGGCTTTAATCTTAAATCCTATTACTGTTCTTTGTTTTTGACAGGATCAAAACCAGAAATGAAAAAATGGCAAAGTATACAGTGATAAATAAGTGAATAATAGTAACTTAGATGTGTATCCTTTTTATTTTAGCATGAAGGGGAGTTTTTCTTAATGAACAAAAGCATCACTGCCTTGTTCTCTTTCCATTGACCACATTAGAAGTGACGCAGAGCATTTACTGTCCATATGTATGGGACTGTCAGCTGCTTTGGCAATGGCAGGTAACTGACTGTAACTCACGACCACAAAGCATTCGCAACACAGACTCCCTACCTATTTTCAAATCTCATTTTCAGTCTTATCTGTTTAGATTAGCTTACACTACATGACCTTAGGTTGTATTCTTACTGCTGTATTTTCAGTTCCATAGATATAGAAGTATGTACATGTGTGTGTGCACATGCATGTTTTTGTTGGTTTTATGATTTTATTACGTGTACAGTGTCCTTGGGTGTTTAGAAAGGCGCATTGAAATAAAATTTATTATTATTTATTATTATTCCAGTATTGCAGTGGATTTTCCTTCATTGGAGTCTGCGCTACTCAGAAGCTGCCATTCTATCTGCATTTCATCTTTTCTTGTATTTCTGCTCGCAGTCAGCCCCTCTTATTGCTTGCATCTCACAGTATTTAGATTCAGGACTCTTGGATGTGGATGGTTAATGTTTTTTTAAGAAAAACTACTCACTGATCCCATTGAGGGTGCAAGAGTTTGGCAGTGGTCCTTGAAAAGCTCTGTGGCATTTGCTTCTGACAAGCAGATTGCTCTTTATACAGTTGATGTACCCATTTTGATGATCTCACATAAAATGTGAATGCATAATTAATGGAAAAACTGGATAAAATTGCACCTTGTAGTTTGAGTAATTAACTATGAATTGTAGGCAGTTTGAGCAGTGTAAAAAGCCACTAAGCCATTGCACATAACAGTACAAAGTCCTTCCTTTTTCTTTTTCTACCCTGCTTATGCAATTCAGCATTGGAGGGAACCAGCATCTACCCTGGCAGTACTTGGGCACAAGACAGAAACCAGTTTTGAAGAGAGAGAGAGAGAGAGAGAGAGAGAGAGAGAGGTTAGAAGCAAGCACTGATGCCGCGCATTGCCACACCCAGCAACTCAGGATCCCAGATTAGGGCCCGAGTGCAGCCATGCAACGGGTGACAACTCAGCACCACACTAGTTCAGATGGAGTGGAACACTGGGAGTTTTTTTATGGTGGCTGGAGTGCCAATTCTGCCACCAACCCCCAGGTTTTTCCCTGCAAGTTGGAGGGCCTACATGCAGGGCTGGATGCAGATTAACGTCATACCCAGGACGAATTTTGAAGAATTGTTATTAATTAATATAATACCATTTACATCATTAACAGCAGGGTAGAATACTTTGTTTGGTTATTTAGTATGTTGGATGTCATGCGATTTCAAAGAATGAAATTAAAGACTCTAGAAGTTTGCTTTCTGGGTGACCTACTGACTTGCACAATTGCCCTGGAAAAAAGCTTAATTTGTTGATAAATCGGTCTGCATTGTGTCATCTTCTCTGAATTTTTAGGGCCAAAGAAAATAAAAATTGATGCTGTGAAGTGTGTCACCTTTGTACTTTATCTTCTTTTCACATGCAGAATGTCAATGGCCATACACAAATTTTACTGGAACGGTTGATGTTATGAGGACATTGTCAGTGAATTTATTTTTAAAAACTATTGACAAGCACATTATTAATGTTCACATAAGCAAACCTGAGCATCAGAGAAGGCAGCACTTTGAAAATTAAGGCATGTGGGGAAGGATATTGCTTCCTAGCTAAGATTAATTGTCATGAAATTCACCATCATTTAGGGGTTAATAAATATCTCTCTGTCTGTAAAATATTATCTTTTATTGATATAGAATGTATTATATAGTGCTTGTCAGATTTATGACATACTGTTTACTTTAAGCTATTTTTTATTTTATAGCACATTTTACACCTATGGTTTAGTGTCTATGTTTTTATGATATAGAATTTACCTCTTTTACGGTATTTTTCACATTTATCAATAATATATTGTCCATATCTCAATGACACACCATATACTTATTTATTACATTGCACCTTTAACAATTATTTTATGATGATGTGTCTATCTGTAGTGTTATTATTTAGCATTAATGTTTTGTACTGTGCAGTCCATCCAGTCATTGTCCAAACCCCAGATATCCCGAGCAGAATCGCAGGGCAGAAGCACAGAAGGCAGGAATAACATCTGGACAGGCCGATAGTCCATGACAGGCTATAAACACACACGCGGGCCTATTCAGTATTGTCAGTCTATCTGACCTGCATGTCTTTGGACTATGGCAGGGAACCTACACGAACATGGAAAGAATATGCAAACTCCACACGAGGAGCACCCGAAGCATGAACCTCAGACTTCTTCTTGGGAGACTGCAGTGCTGCCATCATGTCTCCCTTGGTATACTGCCTTGTACATCAATCGATGATTTAGTGTCTATATTTTTGATAAAGTATGAACATATTAATTACATTTATATAGCATCTTTTTATTGTATAGTCATCTTCATATTTATTTATGATATAGTGTTTATCCAAATTTTATGATGCAGCTTATATTTATGTGTTATTTAGTGCCTTTCATATCTGACTAGAATATCTATCTATGATATCTGTTTAGTTTTATATAGCACCGTCCATGTACATCAATTTATAATATAGTATCTATCTTTTTTGATGGTTTCTGTTTTTATCTAATCCTTATATAATAAAATATATATGAATATATATATATATATATATATATATATATATATATATATATATATATATATATATATATTGGCCCGCTACGGCATCCTAAGCCTAAAAGTGCAGCGGTGACGTTTTTATGTCACGTTTTTTGTCATGCTTTAAATCAGGCTTATATTAAAATCTACAGTGCATCCGGACCCGCCGCAAGTATTCTAAAGCGCATCACTTTTACCACATTATGTTATGTTACAGCCTTATTCCAAAATGGATTAAATTATTTTTTCCTCAGAATTCTACACACAACACCCCATAATGACAACATGATCCACACGCGGGAAAAAAAGTTTACTTGAGGTTTTGCTGGGATCAATGAGGAGGTCCGGTTCTGTCAATCCTGTCCGGAGTGCCAGACCCGCCAGATTCCTAGGAGGGACCGTGCTCCTCTAGTCCCTATTCCCCTCGTGGACATCCCCTTTGAAAGGATAGGGGTCGATTTGGTGGGACCCTGGAGCCCTCAACCCGTGGCCACAAGTATATCCTAGTCATGGTGGACTATGCCACCCGGTACCCAGAGGCGGGTCCCCCGCGCTCGCTAATACTAAAAACATCGCACGGAACTGGTTAACTTGTTTTGCGTGGGCATACCCAAGGAGGTCCTCACGGACCAGGGTACGCCCTTCACTTCGGATACGTTCAAGGAGGTGGCCAAATTACTGCAGATAAAGCACCTGAAAGCGTCAGTCTATCACCCGCAAACTGACGGGTTGGTGAGCGATTTAATCAGGCGCTTAAGCAGATGCTCCGCAAGGTAGTCAGCGGACGGCAGGAACTGGGACCAGCTCCTCCCGCTCGTGCTTTTTGCCTACCGGGAGGTACCCCAGGCCTCTACGGGCTTCTCCCCTTTTGAATTACTATACGGGCGACAACCCCGGGGAATCCTCGACATCCTAAAAGAAGGCTGGGAGGCCGAGGCTCTTCCCTCCTCTAATATTTTGGAGTACGTAGCGCAACTGCGCGACCGACTCACAAAGATCAGGCCCCTCCTAAAAGAGCACGTGACTCGTGCGCAAGCAGCGCAGGCCCGGTGTTACAACCGCAACTCCGTCCTCAGGGAGTTCCGCCCGGGGGACCGAGTTATGGTGCTCGTCCCGACCTCCCACTCGAAGCTGCTCGCTCACTGGCAAGGGCCTTACGAGGTTAAGGAGAGAAAAGGACTCGTCGACTATTTGGTAAACAGCCCAACGTCGACCGAGTGAGAGGATCTATCATGTCAACCTGTTAAAGCCCTGGAGATAGAGAGGAGCTCCCAGCTCCGTAGGTCACTCTCCCTTTCGCAAGCACAACTGCCCTTAACCTCGGCGAAGAGCTGACCCCAAGCAGCGGCAGGAGTTAGCCCAAACACTCCGAGCCATCCCGAGGTAGTGGCGAGTCACCCGGCGGACGCGCTGATTGAGCACGATATAGTCACGGGCCCGGGTGTCGTCCGGAGAGGCCCTACCGACTCCGGAGGCAAAGCGCGCAGAGGTCGAACGGGAGGTGAAGCGTATGTTGGACATGGACATAATTGAAGAGAGCCATAGTCCCTGGTCCAGCCCTATTGTCCTCGTCTCCAAGCCAGCCGGCTCCTGGAGGTTCTGTAATGACTTTAGGCGTCTGAATCAGATCTCCAAGTTCGATGCCTACCCCATGCCCCGCATTGGCGACCTCCTTGGCGGCTGGGTGCGGCTCGATATCTGACTAAATTTATGTCATCTATTCCGGCACCTGGGAGGAGCATCTACTGCAGGTCGAAGCTGTCCTCCGAACACTGGCTAAAGCCGGCCTCCGCATAAACCCCGGAAGTGTTTTTGGATTAAAGGAGGCCAAATATTTAGGCTACCTCGTGGGACAAGGACAGGTGCGCCACAGAGCTCCAAAGTTAAAGACATCTTAGAATGGCCCGTCCAGTACCAAGAAACAGGTGCAGGCTTTCTTGGGGCTTGCGAGTTACTACCGCCGGTTTGTTCCCGTTTCTCGAAGAGCAGCACCCTTGACTGACCTGACAAAAGGCTCCCTATACGTGGTGTGGACCGACAAAGCAGAACAGCGTTCAGTGACCTAAAGAAGGCCCTAACGTCGGCACCTGTGTTACGGACGCCCGATTTTGGGCTCCGTTTATTCTCCAGACCGGCGCCGGACACAGGCCTGGGTGCCGTGCTGAGCCAAAGCGTCGATGGTGTAAAATTAAAAAAACTGAGAAATCACATAAGTATTCACAGCCTTTGCCATGAAGCTCAAAACTGAGCTCAGGTGCATCCTGTTTCCCCTGATCATCCTTGAGATGTTTCTGCAGCTTCATTGAAGTCCACCTGTGGTAAATTCAGTTGACTGGACATGATTTGGAAAGGCACACACCTGTCTATATAAGGTCCCACAGTTTTTTCATGTTGTCATTATGGGGTGTTGTGTGTAGAATTCTGAGGAAAAAAATTAATTTAATCCATTTTGTAATAAGGCTGTAACATAACAAAATGTGGAAAAAGTGATGCACTGTGAATACTTTCCGGATGCACTGTACATACAGTATACATGTTTGGTATCATTCTTTTCAGAATTTATCGAACTTTAATATGATATTGATATATTTTCAGATTCTTATTCCATTTTTAAATTCTAAACTAAAAAAATATCAAGAGCTCACGTCACGCGAGATGAGACTGTGTCAAAAAATTTAACCAGGCCTGGGGCCGTAAATGAAAGACAAACAGTAGGACACTGCTGTAGAGGCTTTTAAATGTCCGAAGCGCCACACAAGTTGAAGCTTCTGTGGCACGGCAGAAGCAGCAAGGGAGGAGGTAAAAAAAACTGTACTTGTTTCCCAATGTATCACCGTTTAAGAGGGGGTTTCGGAGGAGCGACCGCGTGTCCTTGGGGTGTGTTCAGCCGCCTCTTCACAACACGAATGGCAGAGACGTGAAGTGGCTGGCAAGCAAAGCGAACAGGTGGGAAACCCTCACGCATTATATACAGTGGGTACGGAAAGTATTCAGACCCCCTTCAATTTTTCACTCTTTGTTATATTGCAGCCATTTGCTAAAATCATTTAAATTAATTTTTTCCTCATTAATATACACACAGCACCCCATATTGACAGACAAAAAAAAGAATTTTTGAAATTGTTGCAGATTTATTAAAAAAGAAATACTGAAATATCACATGGTCCTAAGTATTCAGACCCTTTGCTCAGTATTAAGTAGAAGCACCCTTTTGAACTAATACAGCCGTGAGTCTTCTTGGGAAAGATGCAACAAGTTTTTCACACCTGGATTATTATTATTATAAAAAAAAAAAGATTTCAAAAGATCATAAAGGGCTGGGGTATCATGGTGTGCCCTATTTAAGGTCCACATGAATAAAGAAAGGAAATGGTGAAAAAAGTATGGCAGAAATAATGAACGTGACTTTTCCTCCCAAGAAATTACCTGCTGTCTAGAAGTCCAGCCTCATTGGTAGCTGATTGTAAAGTGAGTGTCAACTTCTATTCAGTGAGGTTTTTAAATAAGTCAGTTCTCCAGAAGTGACATTTGATCTCTTCCTGTGGGAGTTCCTCCACTCTAGAACAGGAAATGAAACCGGGGTTACTACTGGTGTCACTTTAACAATCTTCCCCCTTTGTATAAATTGATTGTGACCCATCATACATTCCCTAAGCTCACGTGTGTGACTGTCGGTCTTTCTGATATACTGCCTTTAATATCACCGATCTAGATAGATGGACAACTATATAGAATATTGTTATGAGACTACATTTGTAAAGTGCGCCCAGACAGCCTTTAGCATAGGACAATAGCAGTAGTAGTTTTGTCACTGGAAATAAAATAACCATTAACAACATTAGCATCTTGTGCTTCCTTTCTAGCTTTAGCACAACTGCAGATAACGTTAAGATAATTTGTATGGAAAGGATCATCCGAACAACTGGAAATTTTCTGGAAAAGTGACAAGTGTAGCTTCATAAAGAAATGCTAATAATGAAGCAGCAATATTCTTGGAGCTAGATTGACCCATTCGGTTTTCAAATGCATCATTACTAGTTATGTTTGGGACAGTTGTAAGGTAATTCTGTTCTGCAATTTCCCTACAGGAAATTTCCAGTATGAGGGGTGACAACACCAAGACAAAAACTGTTATATATGGGAAGAGGAAATCCTGAGAGTCTTAGTTCCTGTTCAATCATTTTCTTTGTCGCTATTTTTGAACATGGTCTCATGGAACAACCAAAGAACTTAATCAAGAAGGAGGATTGTGAGTGGGAGACACTGCCTTTGGCAAAGAAGCCTTTGTGTATAAAGCCTGAAGATTTTGAAATGGGAACAGTTGAAATTAAACAGGAATATTCTGAGAAAGAGTCTGTTAGGATGAAACTTGAGAACTGTGAATACATATTCATCAATCTTAACATGCCAAACCACGAAATGATGAACTTATTTAAGCAAGACAAATCTTTAGAACATGACTTCAGTTTAAACACATACCCAGCATTCAAAGAAGAAATGCCTTGTCCTTCTCAGAAGCATTTCATGCCTACTGAACTCAGCTTACTAAAGCTTGAAGGCAAAACTACTGAGGAGATCATTCACAGAGGAGAGAAGTGTGAATTTCAAGCAATTGCAAAAAAGCCAGAAAAATGTAAGTGATGTGATTTAATAATACATAAAAAATGCTAACATTTCAGGATTTGGAATTTTTTTTTTTTTTTTTTAAGTTTTATAATTGTCTTTCTCTTTTTGGGAACCACTGAATGTTTGAGTTACAAATTGATCAATTTAAATGAGATTTTCTAAGTCCCATCCTGATATTTATGGGAAAAAGCTGAATACTTTTTCCGGGCACTGTAGTGACTTCTAAAATAGACTGTTTACTTGTCTTCTCAACAGATGCACCAAAGCAAGTCAAAGGGTCCCTGTCTTCAATTGATCAGACATTCTTCAGAGTGTTATTCAGTGGGAACAGCTTGATGAAGATAAGAGGAAACTGCTAGCTGCATCTCATATTGTGAAACATAAATCTGACTCTAAAAATCAGAGACTGCAAACTGGAGAGAAGCTGTATGGCTGCAATGAATGTGGAAAAAGATTTTCATTCAAATGTAGTCTTCAGAAACAGACTGATTCATACTGGAGAGAAGCCTTACTGCTGTATTGAGCAGTGTTCTTAGTAGACATATAAGAATACACACTGGAGAGAAGCCATATGGCTGTAATGAATGTGGCAAAAAAATTTGAAGAATTACCCACCTTAATATATATGCAAGAATTAATGCTGGGGAGAAACCACGTTGTTGTACTGAGTGTGGTAAACAATTCTCACAAGTATATCTTCAGGTACACATAAGAATTCACTCTGGTGAGAAACCCTATTGCTGTGCTGAATGTGGCAAACAGTTCTCACAGTTATGGCATCTTCAAGCACATACACAAATTCACACTGGAGAGAAGCCTTATTTTTGTTCTGAATGTGGCGAGAAATTTTCTTCCAAAGGCCATCTTCAGACACACATGAAAGTTCACTCTGGAGAAAAACCATATAGCTGTTTTGAATGTGGTAAGCGATTCTCACAAGTCAGTGATCTTAATAGGCATGCAAGAATTCATACTGGTGAGAAGCCACATTCCTGTTCTCAGTGTGGTAAACTTTTCTCACAAATAAGTGATCTTAATAAACACACAAAAATTCACACCAGAGTCAAGCCATATGCCAGTCCTGTGGAGAACTGTTCGCAGCCAAAGGCCATCTTCATAAACATTCAAAATTGCACACTGACAGCCCTGCCAACCTCTATACATTCTGCATTGAGCGTATGCATTTTAAAGTTAAATTATGTGAGTATGACTAATTGTTCACAATTTTCAATGCAGCAGTTTAATTGCAACAGAGTTACAGTTCCATTAAATGTTTTTGTCCCCTTTATGACTTCCTAAATTATTGCAAATGTTTTGATTCTGAATGTTTCAGGCCATCAGTCAAAATCTAATATTAGATCAAGCAGAGAACAATAGTACTTTTATAGGATATGTTATTTAATGAATGAAGAAAGCTGTCTAACAAGAACTGACACTCTAAAAGTAATTGCTTCCTTACAGTTAATAATAGTTTGTATCACCTTTAACTAAAATTATTGCAATTAAGACACTTCCTACCTTTCATTAACAGTGTTTGGTATCACTGTGAGGCGTTTTAGCCCACATTTCTTTAATGAATCGCTCTAATTAAGAAATTGTGGTAGGCTTTCATGTATGAACTAGCTTTTTCGTGTCCTAGCACAACATCAATGTGGACTTACTTAGATTAGATCAATTTCATTTTACTTTAATGTTACTTCTTTTCATCCCTTCTGATGTAGACATGTTTTTATGTTTTATGTTCCATCCTATTCACCTGGACAATCTAAGTGAATAGAATTTACAAGCTTGTTGGGCTAAATTGTCTGTTCTCATTGTAATATTTTGCATAATTGTGTTGCTTTATAACTCAACTACAATTCAACTTCAGCTCCCAGATAAATAGCTTGACACTCTCCTCAAGTATTTTTTAATCCAATACAGAGTCCATGCTTCGTTAATGTGTGGCTAGTCATCCTAATACTGAGACAGGAACTTATGCCCATACTATCATGCCACTACCACCATGTTTAACTGTTGGTCTAATGTTCTTACTCTAGAATGGTAATGTTGATGTATGCCAGACAAAATGAGATCCTTGTCACCCAAAAAGTTGTGTTTTGCCAAATTTGTCTTCAGAATACTCTCTCAAGAGAATTGGGGATAATCTATCTACAAATGAGAGGAGACCATATGTGCCTTGATTAGCTTTTGTTTCTGCTTTACTACTCTCCAATAGAGTTATTTTGTTCCTGTTTGTTTTGGATTTTTTGACATTGATCAACAGAAAAAAAAACCCTAATGTTTTTTGTGAAAACTGGTCTCTTCAAAGTGGTCTAAATTAACTACAAATATAAAACACAAAATAATTGATGACATAAGTATGCAGCACCTTCAAGTCAGTAGTTAGCAGATGTCAGCTTTGACTCTGGGCTCACAGGTCTCTCTCTGTATCAGCTCTACCATTTTTCCCCATTTTTCTTTACAAACTGCTCAAGCTGTGTCAGGTGGATTGTGAACAACCTTCATCAGGTCCAGCCTCAAATTCTGAATTAGATTAAGAGTATGAATTGGTCACTCCAGGCCACAAACAGTGTTGATTTTTAGAAATTTGTTTCTGTGTAGCTTTCGCTTCATGGTAGGGCTCGTTTTCTTGGCAGACATTATCAGGTTTTCCTCCAGGATTTCTATGTAATTTATTTTTCTGCATTCATTTAACCTTCACAAGGCTTTCAGGGCCTGCTGCATACTGTAGAAGCCTCCCCATAGCCTGATTAGCCTGACACTGGCACCAAGTTTCACAGTAATGATGGTGCTTTGTAATAATGTACAGTGTAACATGGAATTTAGTCTGATGGTAAAAATGCTTTGGTCTCATCAGGCCAAACATGCCTTCTTCCAGTTGACGTCAGAGTCTCCCATGTGCCTTCTGGCTGAGATACCCTGTGCATTTTTCCTCTTTACCACTCTCCGTAAAGCTGTTAATGGTGAAGCAACTAGGTGACAGTTGTTGTCTGCACAGCCTCTCCAAATTATCCACTGTAGGGTTTCTTGGTGACCTCTCTCACTTGTCTTCACAGTTTTTGTGGACTCCCACTCTAGCAGATTCCCACACTCTCCCCATTCTAAATGATCAATTTAACTAGTTTTTTCTTGTCTGCCTCCTCCTACTTGTACTTTTCAGTCACCTTTTACAAAGTTGGTTAAAATGTTGTTTTTTTCTTCATTAGACCACCATCCTGACTCCTCATCAGTTGGACCTTCCACATACAGTCCGGTGCACTTAGACTACAAGCAACTGAAACTCCAGACAAATGATCTCCATTGAACTAATGATAGGACTTCTTTTTTTAACATGTTATTAATTTTATTAAAATCGGATAATTCCATACATGCAAGTCAAGTTTAACAAATCTAAGTTTGAAACAAATTGACCCCCACCCATGAAAAAGAGAGCTAGGCCAACAGAGTAAAACTTTAATAATAGTAAAAATATGTAAGTAAATAAATAGAATAAAAAAGAGGGGAGAGAATTCACTTCCTCAATTTAAATGCTTATTATAAAATGTTATTAATTAGATTCTGCCAAGTTTTGAAAATGTTTTATACAGATTCTCTAGGTGAGAATTTGATTTTTCCAATTTTAGATAATATATACCATCAGTTATCCACTGACTTAAACTGTAATTGCTTTTACTTCACTATTAGTACATAGACTTATCTTGCTTAACTGGAAAAATGCTAACTCACCACTTTTGTTTGTCCTTCTCCACCTTACGCCCATCTAGAAGTCCACCAAACACAACTGTTAATGGTTTAGGAGGGATTGTGACACCAAGGCTGTCTGAAAGGCATTTAAAGATTTTGGACCAGAATGATGTTCATTTGGTGCAGGGTAATGTGGTCTGTGATGCAGTGACCGTGTCCCTCAGTATCATCCCTAAACTGAATTGTGAATTTCCCCTTGGGATTAATAAAGTATCTATCTATCTATCTATCTATCTATCTATCTATCTATCTATCTATCTATCTATCTATCTATCTATCTATCTATCTATCTATCTATCTATCTATCTATCTATCTATCTATCTATCTATCTATCTATCTATCTATCTATCTATCTATCTAAACGATTCTTACATCATTTCCCAATATGTTATTTGGTCCCCATATGTCAAGTAGTCTTTCAGAGGCATTCCAGTCTCCAGGCTCCACTTCCTCACTATCCTGGCAGTAGCAGGTTGCCATCTAATAACAGGCTTGTAGCTGGGAATAAGGTGAATCGAGTTATGGCCAAATAGCAGAGTCAGAATGACAGGACTTCTGAAACCTGTTGGCAGAACCAAGGGGGTTCATGTTACAGGGAGTGAATTCTTGTGCCATCATTTTGTGTTTTGTATTTGGTGTTAATTTAGACCAGTTTGCCAAGATCTGTTTTCACTTTGACAAGAGCCTTTTCCTGTTGACCTTTGTCAAAAAAGCCAACTTAATTCCACTGTGAGTCAATGTTGTGCAGCAATAAAATCTGCAAGCGTCCAAGGAGCGAATGCTTTACTGTATTTATAGTAGGTAGAGTAACTGAGGTTTATATTGATCTGTAAACCAGCCTTACTGTGCTCAAGCAACTGAATGCAATGATCTCTTTAAATTGGGTTGATTTAAAATTAGTAAATCATGCCCTTTTATCTTTGATTTGAAGTAAGGTCCAAAAACATTTAAATCTGCATTAACAGATGCAGTCAAAATGGAGGCAGAAACCTTTTCACAGTACTGTGCTTTATTCTTAATATCTCTGAATAATGGTTGAAGCTGAAACTTCTTTTTTGAAGAACACTTAAACAATTTGAAGCTATTATTGTGCCGTTACTCTGGCGTAATGGCTTTGCACATTATCCCTGTGGTTTCCTCAAAGGGTGGACGTGTTAAGTGGCCATTCTGATTCAGCACATTTTGTGAGTAGTGAGAATGCCCTACAATGGCCTTAATGACAGGTTTCTGTAAGACATTTTGTCATTAATAACAGTAAACTGTTCATATCAGTTCCTAGCAGCGATGTATTGGAGTCTGCAACTTTTTAAAAGTTTTCATAAGCAAATTCAGAAATTTGTGAAGTTAGTTCTTTATACTGTGTATACAAACTGAAGAAAACCTCCAATATTGCAACTACTAAATTGCCCAGTGTCTACTTGTACTTCACTATGACCCCCATGTTAAGCAAAACAAGTGTTTCCAAGTCAAGCTACAGTGAAACACTTATGTCGTAAAAGCTAAGCTTTATATCATGTTTTTGAACAATAAAAAACACAATGCTGATGTTTGTGGTCTTGTTTTTTGTTCCAGTTTTTTTAATCATTCTTATTCTGCATCAAGTGTTTCTTTGTAATTTGCATCTGTCTGAGAAATACTATCAGTCATAGATATTTTATGTGCTTTTCAGACAGTCCTGCACTCTTGCAAACATGTGAGCTCTGCTGACACCATAAAGGACTGGGCCATTCTGAGAAATGTAAATGAGAAAATTGTAATTAATAGTTTGGATTTTCTGGGCTATTCCTCTTTATGGCAAAGACTTGCTGATTGAAAAATTGAGAAATCTGAAAATCTTTTCAACTCATAGTGAACATAATTCATAGTACCAGAAAGACCTGGGGCCTCATGCATAAATGGTGCGTACACAAAAAAATCTTGCATACTTCCAATTCCACTCTCAAATGGCGATCTATAAAACCTAAACTTGGCGTAAAGCCACGCACATTTTCACATTAGCTCAAACCCTGGCATATGCAAGTTCTCCACTCGGTTTTGCAAACTGGCGGCACCAAGCATCAAAGCAGTGCTTTTGTTCTTGTGTGGTTTCCGTTTCTTTTTTAGATCCACATCCCTGACACGGCTTTATAAATACAATGAAATTAACCGCATATTGTTTAGTAGTTTAAGGCATCTGATTGTAATTAACCTGTAATAATATAATGGTTCATGGAATGGCCAAACTATTCCAAATACCATAGCTGCTTTAGTGTTGTTACTCTCACTGCACCTTCTTTTTCTTCTTTTAGCTGCTCCCGTTAGGGGTTGCCACAGCGGATCATCTTTTTCCATATTACTCTCACTGAACAAGTGGAAAGAGACTTATCAGTATACAGCATCAAGTGCACGCTGCCTCAGCCATGCTGTCTATTGATCTGCTCTCATATGGCAAACGCTTCAGAGCCTTTCCTGTACAGACATTGCGGTTCAGAAACAGTTTCATCCCAAGAACTATAAACTCACTCAATCAGTCCATCAATTGCTCCTTATACAACTGTTTGTACTTATTAGTACAGTCACCTCACTGTAAACTTGCACTACAGTTATAATATTACACAAATTGCGCCACTTTATAAAGCGCGTATTTACATATGATGACAATATCATTTTAAAGATGAAATGCAGTAAAATATGTTTATTATATTATACAGATAAAACTTTAACTTCATTTAAATAATCTACTGTATATTGTCAATAATTAAACATGTGAGGACACGGTGCCGCATAGCTAGCAAGGAGGTGGCGCTCCGTTCATGGATTGTTCCTGCCTCATGCTGTACGCTTGCTGTGGCTGGCATGACACTGGAAGGATAGATGGACAGAATAATTAAACACGTAGTACGAAGATAGTTCAATGTTCCTTAAAAGTTTTGAAGAATCGGCGTTCTAAGCTTACAGATGGCTTAACGTCTATTACAGAGCTGATTGTGTGGTGATTGGGTATTTGGAGAAAGAAAAGGAAGGACAAGAATTGGGGATTAGTACATTTGAAAGAGACAGTACTGCTGCAATAAATTATTTCATCGAAGGTCGCGCATTTCACAGCAAGCATTTTGTGGGAGGCAGGAACAATCTCAGGACAGGGTGCCAGCTCGTTACTATCACTGTGCCACCATGTTCCCGTGTTTAATAACATGCTTTAACTCCTATCATCTTGAAAATGATATCAAATATACATCTCAGTATTTAAATTGTTCAGAGAGCTGTAATATCAAAAATGTAATGGATTCTGTGTCATGTTGGAGGAAGAGAAAGCCTGTTTAAGGAGCACGTAGTGATTCACACACACAGAGCACATAGAAGATCAAATATAAAACAAAGCATTTAACGTGCTACTTTAGTTCCGATGGGATTTGAGAAATTAGTAAATTAAATGATTTTAAGTTGAAGTTTATGATGTTGTACTTTAATGACAAAATAAAACTATGTGATTAAAGTGGAAATTTTGAAATTAAAGTTGACATTGTGTGCTTTTTTCCTACTGTGTGCCTATTCTTTTTTTCTCTGTACCCTAATAAGCTTTCATATGACACTCAGACGGTGGGCTATGACTCGCCTTTTCATGGTGACTTTGATATCTGACAACTTATTTTTTTTATTTTGGGCACTGTGCGACTTTATGAACTTGAGCTTTCGAGTTTCTCTGACACTCTATGTCTCTCGACCAACTTCCTTTTGTTATTTATACCACTTTTTAAACCAACAAATAGTACGTTTTTCTTTGCCTACACTTGGTATTTGCTGAAATTCTTCTGTTTTCTCCAAGTGCTTTTGCCATTGCCTTTTCACAGAACGCCAAGCTTAAGGGCTATTTATATTGATTTGCATATTCAAACAGGCGTAATTCTGGGAAGAGTTGGGGAGTGGCAGCAGGCACGTGCATGTGTGTGGACCCTGGTGAGACTGACATGTTTGCAAATTTATTTCTATGTGTAGTTATAGGTCAGAAGTGAACACGCACAAGAGTTTCCTTAATAATAAAATGTTCACAAAAGTAAATAGAGTTGTGCAGGAAACTATTCCATTAGAGGACCACACTGTGTTGTAGATGGAGCCCAAAGGTTCTTAGTTCAACAAGACGTGTTCATTAATTCTATATACTGTATAAATTCAGACCCTTCTAGAAGATTACTGTATTATTACTGCGACAAAAAGATCCACTTTGTGGATTGAATGTGGCTGCAAAATTCTTAAGTACAAAACAGACAACAATGGTGAAACAAGTGACTTGATGTTCAGTTAATTGTAGAATGCAAGGTTTTTCCACAGACACCATTGTGGTTGGTTGTTAATCTGCTGTTTCTCATTCTGCTTTCCTGTATTGACACTTCACATCATTTCAAGTTTGCCCAAGTTAACCAGCAGAACCGGGTGGGACATCTTGGAATTTTCCAAGCTTGATTGTGAGATTAGACCTGAGTCCACCAAAATAAAGTAGCTGGACAGACTGTTGGCCTAACTTTCCTAATGGCTCTCATAAATTTATGTTTTCTGGAATCTGTAGACTGGATTCTTTTTTCCTCCCCATGCTATCTATCTATCTATCTATCTATCACATAATAGAAAGGAGTACTAAGCTAATTTACATAAACATTTGAACATAGTTTTACATGGGAATGGTTCTTTCAGACTTTAAGTTTTCATTTTCTAAATACTTTTATTGTAAAATTTAATGTCCACTTTAAACTAGTAAAGATTTGAAATTGACTTCATCTCTCTCATCATATAGATAAGTCATTTCCCCTTAATAAAATTATTATTATTATTATTATTATTACTTCTGGTAGGTATCATGTCAGAGGTGATCAGTGGCAGGACATCAGCATGTTTTTATGCCATTCTTTAAGTCATGTGGCAGTTGGTGCCTGCTCACCACTGAAGGCTAGTAACTGTTATCTATGTCAGCCATCTTGTGTTTGACTTGCAGTGGAGCAGCTGACAAAACAAGAGGTGCATTCTCTTAATTTCTAGTAAGGAGACAATCTACCCCAGAAGAAAGAAAATAGGCAAGTGGTGTGAGAGTCAGCATCCTGGAGTTGGGAAGAATGCTGAAAAAGCCTACATATGTTTTTGGGTGAGAAAAGGAGACAGGCAGGCAGCCTCAAGAAGTGTGGTAATGTGGGACATACCCAAATCAGGTTTTGTGAAAGGCAGATCAATACATAAGATTCATTTAGTTCTGGATGTGCTTGAATAATTTGATGGCTGGCCATCACAGAATTACTGAACATGCAACGGATGTCACTATCCACATTAAAGGAGTACAGTCTCCTAAGAAAAAAGATTCTGCTCTGCCATGTCTTCTGTAGTTCCTCTATGTTATGAGACCAGTCCAGCCTGTCAATGATATGGACCCCCAGGTACTTGCATCAGAACACCACTTCCACATCCGTTCCCCCTTAATAGTGACGAGACACAGAGGCAATTAAGCAGTTCCTTCGTTTTGCTGATATTAAGTTGTAAACAGTTCTCGAAGTTATCCCCCTGAATCCTTTCCTCTATTTCATCATTTTATCAATGCGCTTC
The DNA here is from genome assembly GCF_016835505.1 of Polypterus senegalus. Taxonomy (NCBI): domain Eukaryota; kingdom Metazoa; phylum Chordata; class Cladistia; order Polypteriformes; family Polypteridae; genus Polypterus; species Polypterus senegalus. The sequence continues at coordinate 228,906,569 of NC_053157.1, read as the reverse complement.
ATTATTGCATAATCATCTGTGGGTTTCTCCAAATGTCATAACCTGGCGTTATTGTTATAGTATGAGGTGTAAAAGAGGAATAGGAAAGATGACAGGAATATAGTTACAGTTTCGTTTCCTCTGTTAATTTTTCCTTCTGGAGCAAATCCCGTACAAGACACCGCACTGGCAACCATCACTAAGCGGCCTCATACCTCCGCCTCGCTAGATGGCAGTCACGGAAAATGTAACTGCCGCAGCTTCTCCTTCCGTGAATAAAAACGAAAAGGCAGTAGGCGGGATTCAAAAGACCGGAAGGAAGATTACAAAAAAACAAAAAAAAAAAAACAAAACAGAAGTGCTTGCGCCACAGAAGAAGTTAAAGTGTTCGTGTTTTGAAGAATCTGCCAACCTAACGTGAGTAAAGTATAAGCAGGGAGGGCCTATGATGAAGCGCATAGCTCAGAGTTACGGGTGGTGTACAACTCAAGAAAGGAGGGCGATGCGGGTGGGACCCTGTGGAAAGAGGGGTTTGGTGGGCGCGGAGTTCCCACGAGAAATTGACGCTACTCTTTACGAGCAGTTCTTCCTGTCAGGAAATAAAAAGACTGCCAGCAATGGACGGCCCTCTCAATAAGTTCTAAGAGAAGCGCTGATGATCGGGGAGGGCTGGAGAAGTTTCCATTTTCCATTGTTATTCGTCCTGATTTCCGAACCCGCTGAACCATATGCAGGATCGTAGGAAAAGGAAAAAGACGAGACTACTGATAACTGTGAGAGAGAAGCAGCGGACGGACCCGAGCCCGACAGATGATGTCGGTGTCTTTATAAGCTGACAAAATCACTAATTTAGTCATTTCCCGAACTCGCTTCATCTTAGTCGAGGATGCGGGGAGACGCAGCCAGTCCTGGCATTTATAATTATTAAAATACATGAATGCTGCAGAGCCACATTTACTTGGTTAATAGATCCTTACTTTTAAATGCTACATTTAAAAGTTCTTTCTTTTTGATTGAGTAACTCAAACCAGAACAGAAAGAATAACAATTAAAAATGGGGAAGTATACAACAAAAAGGAATTTTTTTTTTTTTTTGCATGAAGGAGAGGCTTTTCAAAAGCATCACTGCCTTGTCGAGGAAATTCTCTTTTCTTTAACCGCTTTAGAAGTGTCACGGAGCAGTCGCTGTACACACGCATGGGGCACTCGGCTACTTTGGCAATAGCAGGAAACCGAATGTAGTGTTACTCCAGTATTGCAGTGGATTTTCATTCCTTGGGTGTCTCGGAAGCTCTGAAGTTGCCATTCTATCAGCAGCTCATCTTTTTATGTACAGTATCTCCGTTCACAAAAGGCCCCTCGTTTTGGTGGCATTTGACAGTATTTAGATGTGGTATCTATCCATCCATCCATGCGAGTATATTTATGAGGCCACTATACTAATCTGTAGTGGTGAAGAATGAGCTGAGTCAAAAGATTATGCTTTGTATTTATCAGTTGATCTACGTTCCTGTCCTCACCCGTGGTTATGAGCTTTGGGTATTGATCGAAAGAATGAGATTGAGGGTGCATGCAGCCAAAATGGTGGCTGGGCTCTCTTCCCCATTTAAAGATAGGTTGAGAATAGTGGACATCTGGGAGAGGCTCGGAGAAGAGCCACAGACCCTCTGCATCTAGAAGGGCCAGTTGAGGTGTTTCTGCTACAGATGCCTTCTCAACGCCTCCCAGTGGAGGACCCAGGAGAGGGAGTATATCTGAGAGTGAGTCTGGGAACACTTTGAGATCCCACAGTATGAGTAAGGAGGAGTGGCTGGGGAAAAGGACGTATGGGTTTCACTGCTAAGACTGTTGCCCCAGCGACCTGGCTTTGGATAAGCAGTAGAAAATGGATGAATGGATAGATGTAGGACTCTTGGAAGGGGAAGGATTCATGTTTTTTTCAACAAAAAGTACTCTTTGATCTCATTGAGGGTGCAATGTTTGGCCGTGGTCCTTGAAAACTTGAGTGGTGTTTTCTAATGATAATCAGATTTTACGTTGTAGATGTACCAAGTATCAGTCCTGTTCAGTCTTAAAACGACTGCATTGTGCAAATGTTCATTTATATTTACTAGCAGTTTTTATGATCCTGTGTGACTTGAATTCACTCTGCTTGCATAATATAAGGCAAAACTGTCTTCTCTGTAGTCTATATTACTAAACGAAGGTTGTATATATGCACGGATGCCAGAGGCCAGCAGCACCGAAAGCACACATGCACAGCGGCTTCCTAGAGTCATTAGGTATCGCCCAAACAACACAACCTATAAACTAAACTTCAGGTCACAATACAACCGCCGCCCGAACACGAACTCGCACACCACCACATATACAAGCTTCGTTTAGTAATGTTTGTATAATTGCACAGATGGCAGAGGCCAGAAGCAAGCCGTGCACAATACAACCACATCCCGAACGCTACCGCGCACACAACCACCGCATATACAACCTTCTTGTAGTAATGTAGATCTCCAAGTCGAGATCAGAGGCCAGAAGCAAGCCGTGCACAATACAACCACCGCACGAACGCGCTCACCACCGCATATACAACATATTGACGTTTGACCAGATAAATAACCAAGTGATTGGATTGTTTCCTGGAGAAAGCCACGTCTTTCTAAGTACTGACAGTGTTGATTCTGAACACGAAACTGAGCTCCTTAATTTCCCATTATAATATTTAAACACTATTAGCCCGGTCTGGTTACCACAACACAATCTTAACCTTAAAGTTGGGACAAAATTAGCTTTTAAAATTAAACAACTCCAATTTCCATTAAGACTGCATTTGCCATGACGATCAACAAATCCCAAGGACAAACCATAGACAAAGTAGGGATTTACCTATCTGAGCCTGTATTTGGACATAGACAACTTTATATTGCCTTATCAAGAGTCCGGCATTCATGTGATGTTAAAGTAAATGTTTTAACTACTCCATACCAGGGAGAGCTAATTCAAGGACAGGAAACCATCTGTACCAAAAATGTTGTTTATAAGCAAATTATTGATTGACTATTTTGAATTTACCATTTTATGAATTTTTTGTTTCCAGTTTACTTCATTTAAACCTTTGCCACCCTGTTATTTGTTTTACTTCTAAGTGCAGCAACTCAAGACATTTTGGACTTAAATGATATAACAATTACATTTCAATTTTAGTTTTAATAAATTGGTTAATTTTAGTACAAATATATTTTTTTAATTAAATGAAAGCTTTCCCAGGACGCTTCCACCCTCCATCATTTTTCATCCCTCCAAAGATCAGAGGGAACAGAAAGTGATTGCCATTCTTGGTTTTGCGATTCTATAGAGAATCGGGGGTTTACTGGTTTTACTAATAATCTGTAAACTATAGGCAATTGTGCAATTTGAGAAGATGTTGGCCCCCAAGCAATTGCACATAGCAGGAACAAAGTCCTTCCCTTTTTGTTTTTTTTTTTCTTTTCTTAACTTGCTTATGCAATTCTGCTTTACCTGGGCACCAGTGACTACTCTGGCAATATGTGGGCACGTGAACAAATTCTGAAGAACTGGTATTAATTAACATAATAACTGTAGGATAGAATAATGTTTACTTTGTTTGGTTCACAAAATTATCAAGCATGTTGAATATCATGAAATTTAAAATAGTGAAGTTAAAAACGCCAGAAGTTTACTTTCCGGGTGACACACTGACTTGCATGTTTGCCCTAAAGAAGAGCTCATTGTGTTCTCTGTTTTGATTTCTTGGGGCAATGAAAATAAACCTATTGATTATTCAGTATGCCATGAAGGGTGTCACTGTCATGCTTGTCAACTCCTCAGATACAGAATATTGATGTGGTGATACCCACACCCAGATTTTACAGTAACAACATTATGCCCATTGATGTGATGGCCTGTGGACAGTGTCGGTGAATTTACTTTTAAAAACTACTGGCCAACACATTCTTAATTTTCACATAAGCAATTTTGAGCACCGGAGACAGCAGCATTTTGAATTTGAATGCATGTGAGACAGAATATTGTTTCCTAGATAAGCTTTAATTTCATGAATTTCACTCTCATTTAGAGATCAATGAATAACTTACTTGTGTTTTTAAGATATAGAATGTACTATATAGTGCTATTCAAATCTATGATTACCAAACATCAAAGATAACAGGCAGTAGCAGAGTTAAATTCATAATCGATATGCCAGTTTGAAGAGAGACATTTTGAGGGCAATTTTAAATTGTGTTATTGAGTCTAGTGATGGATAGGAGATGGATGAGAATTCCAGAGTTGAAGATCTTTGTGAGAGAATGCTGTAGCTCCCATAGAACAGAGAGAACTTGTGTACTAAATGGACTGCTAGTACACTTTTCTATTATCGTGATGCAAATCGGATTTTCATTTTTAACATTATGCCCCCAAAGAGGACATTAACATTAGGGACCTATAGGTAACTATGCTCCACTCCCACTAACTTTAAGGTTATTATTTGTGGTTGGGGTAGGTCAGTCTAATAATTTAAACTCCAAAAATTAAGCAACCGTAGAGCATCCCCCATAGAGGCCAACACTAGAATGGGTAGAAACTTCCGTCCGTTTAGTACACAAGTACTGAACAGAGTTTGACATGTGGTACAGAAACTAGAGCTGCAGATGAGGATCTGAGTGAGTGAGAGGGAGTGTAAGTCTGTAGGAGATCAGTGAGGTGGGGAGATCTTTAAATGTTAAGAGCAGTATTTAGTATTCAGTAGTAAACAGGGAGCCAGTGAACTTGGGAGAGAAAAGGTGTAAAATGTTGAGTGGATTTATAACAGATTATTATCCTAGCAGCAGAATTTTGAATAAGTTGTAACTGATAGATATGTTTTTGTGGGATGCCAGATGGAACAGCATTACAGTAATCTATACGTGAGGTCACTCTGGCATTAACCAATACTTCAGTACTGTGTTGAGTAAGAACAACAACAACATTTATTTATATAGCACATTTTCATACAAACAGTAGCTCAAAGTGCTTTACATATTAAAGAATAGAAAAATGAAAGACACAATTATAAAACAAAATAAATCAACATTAACATCGAATAAGAGTAAGGTTCAATGGCCAGGGGACAGAAAAACAAAAACTCCAGACGGCTGGAGAAAAAATAAAATCTGTAGGGATTCCAGACCATGAGACCGCCTAGTCCCCTCTGGGCATTCTACCTAACATAAATGAAACAGTCCTCTTTGGATTTAGGAAGAGGGTGAAGTCTAGAAATGCTTCAGAGATGGATGAAGGCAATCCAAGAAATGTTACTTATATGAGATGAAAAAGAGAGGGTACTGACTAGAATGACACCCAGGCTCTTAACCTGGGAAGAGATGTTTGTGTTTATATTGTTAATTAAAATGGAAGAATGGTTAACCTTAGCAAGTGTGGATTTAGAACCAATGAGGAGCACCTTAATTTGATTGCTATTTAATTGGAGAAAATTGTGAGTCATCCATGACTTTGTCTCGGAGACATGCCAGAAGAGTATCTAGAGGGAAAACAGAAGTTTATTTAGTGGATAGATAAAGCTGTGTGTCATAAGCATAACGATGGAATTGAATACCATGGTGCTGAAAGATATTACTTATTGGGAAGATATAACTGAGAAAAAGAAGCGGCCCCAAAACAGAGCCCTGCAGAACTCCCTGAGTAATGACTGCATTCTCAGATTTAAAGCCCTTTATTTGAACAAATTGCCTCCTATCAGTTAGGTAGGCAGAAAACCACTGGAGGGCAAAGTCACAGACTCCAAAACTAGCTAGCCATTTCAAAAGTATCTGATGAGATATGGTGTCAAATGCGGAGCAAAGTTTAAGAAGAACAAGAACTAATATAAGTCCCATGTCAGCTGCCCAGAGAAGATAATTTGTGATTTTGACCAGGGCAGTTTTTGTGCTGTGTTTAGGACGAAAACCAGATTGGAACTGTTCAGAAAGGTTATTTTGTCACAGATGGTGCCAAAGTTGGGAGACAGCTATCTTTTCGAGAACTTTAGAAATGAATGGAACTTTTGAAATAGGCCGATAATTGTTAAGGATATTAGGGTCTAAGCCTGGTACAGTGATCCCTCGCTATATCACGCTTCAACTTTCGTGGCTTCACTTCATCGCAGATTTTAAATGTAAGCATATCTAAATATATATCACGGATTATTCGCTTGTTCGCAGATTTCTGCGGACAGTGGGTCTTTTAATTTATGGTACATGCTTCCTCAGTTTGTTTGCCCAGTTGATTTCATACAAGGGACGCTATTGGCAGATGGCTGAGAAGCTACCCAATTAGAGCACGTATTACGTATTAAATAAAACTCCTCAATAATATACGATATGCTTCTGGCGCGGTGCTTCGCACACTTCAAAGCTCTAACAGCCCGTATTGATTTTTGATTGTTTGCTTTTCTCTGTCTCTCACTTTCTCTGACGTTCTCTGCTCCTGACGGAGGGGGTGTGAGCAGAGGGGCTGTTTGCACAGAGGCTGTTTGCTTAGAAGATACGGACACTCCTCAAAAAAATGTTGAAAGACTACCTTCACGTTGATCCCTTCATTGCAGCCGCTTTATGGTTCGCATACTTAAAAACCCAACAGCCCTATTGATTTTTGATTGTTTACTTTTCTCTCTGTCTCTGACATTCTCTGCTCCTGACGCCTATCCTTTGAAGAAGGAAGATATGTTTGTATTCTTTTAATTGTGAGAAAGAACGGTCATCTCTGTCTTGTCTTGGAGCACAGTTTAAACTTTTGACTAAAGGGTGTTATTTCACGTCGTCTAATGGTCTCTAATAATGTTAAAAAGCATATTTAGAAGGTCGTAAACAGGTTTTCTATGCTCTAACTGCAAATAATTAGATTTATAAATAAAGAATCCGACTTTGTGGAAATTCATTTATCTGTCTGGAGCGGATTAACCATGATAAACAAGGGTTTACTGTATAACTGTGCGGAGAATATTTATAAACCATATGGGAGAGTTTCTAAGGGCTTAAAATATATACAAATAACCATACAAACTTTTGGTTTCTACTTCGCGGATTTTCACCTATCGCGGGGGGTTCTGGAACGCAACCCCCGCGAATGAGGAGGGATTACTGTATTTTTAGACTTGAAGTAATTGAGGTCGTTTTTATTGGTGGAGGGAGTGGTTTGGGGGAATTGTGCCTGAAGTAAGGAAAGAGATACCCATAATAGTTATCATGGGGGAGATAGGTGACAGGCAGGACTTAACAAAGCTTGGAAGTATTTGGATCTAATTGGCATGTGGAAGAATTAGGGATGTCATTTTCAGCTGGTAAACTGAAATCTGAGAATAGGGTGGTTGGTAAGGGAATATGGGTGATAGTGGAGAGTATGACATTTTCTGCAGAAATAGATGAAGCAAGTTGCTGGTGGATTTTTTCAGTTTTTGAGTTGAAGAAATCCAAACAAGTACAGCAGTATTTAACAGAGAGGCTATGGTGAGCAACATTTTCTGGTGGTGTAATTAGCCTATTCATTGTGGAAAAACGAGCTTGTGTTTTTCCCTCTTGTATTGATAATGTTAAGAGTAGTATACAGTTTTGGCAACAGAGAGAGCATTTTTGTATTTTAACATATCTGAATACATTTCCTTATGTACAACAAGACCCGTCTTCTTAGCTAGACACTACAACTGTCGACCCATAGCTTTGAGCGGACGGAGTTCAGATGTAAACCAGGGAGCAGTGTGAATAAATGAGACAGTCCATGTTTTTAAGGGAGTTAGTGTATCCAAGGCAGAAGACAGAGCAGCATTGTAATCGTCTACTAATTCTGATGGTGTGGTAGCAGGGGGAGAAACAGGCTATAATTGCAATAAATTATTAAGGCTCTCTGGGTATACATGCTTCACATTACGAAATAAAATCTTAAACCACAACAACCAATCGAGGTTTATCATAGTAGATTTCCAGAAATCGCCCAAGCAAATTCCAGATTGGCAGCAAAGCAATGTACCCCTTGTGTACCTACTTGGCGCAATTAAAATAACATGTTGGCCAGTATACTATCACCACTGGGATTTCCACAAGTACTCTGCAATTAACAAGGGGCAGTTTCTATCACCTATTCATCAAAGCTAGATACCTGAGCAGAGAATCAGTGAGAAAGTTTCCACTTGCCCACGCAGATTGCAGCCAGCAGAGAACAGTTCTATGATGGTTTGTGTGAAGGCCGAATAGGAATAGGGATGCGTGATACCAGTTTTTAATCCAATACAAAGGCGAAGACAAGAGCAACAGAGCTCCCGCTACAGTAGCAGATAGAAATGCCAGCGTTCTCTTCCGGTTCCAGAAAGATGCTTTTATGTTTGCCAGCATCCATTTAGTGAGTTTGTTAATTAAGACCACAGGCAGAGGGGTCAGTTCTCTGGAAGTGACATTTGATCTCATATTGTTTTAAGACTACTGTAAAGTGCCCTCAGGCAGCCTTTAATATAAGACAATAGTAGTAGTAGTAGTTTTGTCACTGGAAATAAAGTAACCATTAATAACATTAGCATCTTGTGTTTCCTTTCCAGCTTTAGTACAACTGCAGATCATGTTAAGATAATAATTTGTATGGAAAGGATCATCCCAACAACCAGAAACGTTCTGGAAAAGTGACAAGTGTAGCTTCATAAAGAAATGCTAATAATGAAGCATCATTAATAGAATAGTTATGTTTGGGACAGTTGTAAATTAATTCTGTTCTGTGTTTTCCTTACAGAGAAAAGAGCTGACATGTAATCTCCAGTATGAGAGGTGACAACACCAAGACCAAAACTGTTGTATACATGAAGAGGAAATCCTGAGAGTCTTTGTTCATGTTCAGTCATTTTTCCTTTGCAGTTTTGAAGACGGTCTCATGGAACAAACAAAGAACTTAATTAAGGAGGAGCATTGTGAGTGGGAGATAATGCATTCTGCAAAGAATCCTTTGTATATAAACCTGGAGCATTTTGAAATGGGAACAGTTCAGATTAAACAGGAACAGTCTGAGAAAGAGTCGGTTAGGATGAAACTTGAGAGTCGTGAAGACATATTTATCAATCTTAACATGCCAAACCCCAAAATGATGAACTTCTTTGAGCAAGACAAGTCTTTAGATCATGACTTCAGTTTAAGCACATACCCAGCATTCAAAAAAGAGATGCCTTGTCATCCTCAGAATCATTTTATGCGTACTGAACCCAGTTTGCTGAACCTCAAAGACAAAACTACTGAGGAGATCATTCACAGAGGAGAGAAGTGTGAATTTCAGGCAATTGCAAAAAAGCCTGACAAATGTAAGTGATGTGATTTAATAATACATACAAAATGCCGACATTTCAGGATTTGGAATTTCATTTTTAAGGCTTATAGTTGTCTTTGTCTTTTTGGGAAGCACTGTTTATTTGATTTACAAATAATAAAAAATTTCATTTAAGTTGATTAAAGTCCCATACTGACATTTATGGGGAAAAATGAATACTTTTTAAGGCACTGTAGTAACTTCTAAAATAAATTGTTCACTTGTCTTTTCAACAGATCCACCAGAGCATGTCAGTTACTCCACATCTTCATTCGATCAGACATCTCTTCAGAGTGAAATTCAGTGGGAACAGCTTGATGAAGATAAGAATAAACTGATGGCTGCTTTTCACATTGCAAAGCATAAATCAGACTCTAAACAGCAGAGACTTCAAATTGAAGAAAAGCGGCATAGCTGCAGTGAATGTGGAAAACGCTTTTCATTCAAATGCGATCTTCAAAAACACAGACGGGTTCATACGGGAGAGAAGCCTTACTGCTGTACTGAATGTGGCAAACGATTCTCACTGAGCAGTGTCCTTAGTAGACATAGAAGAATACACACTGGAGAGAAGCCATATAACTGTAATGAATGTGGAAAACAATTTGGATACAAAGGTCATTTCCAGAAACACAATAGAAGATTTCACACTGGAGAAATTTATATCCGAGAAAAGCCATATGGCTGTAATGAATGTGGCAAAAAATTTTCAGTAATTGCCCATCTTAATATACATGCAAGAATTCATACTGGGGAGAAACCGCATTGCTGTACTGAGTGTGGTAAACGATTCTCACAAGTGTGTCATCTTCAGGTACACTTAAGAAATCACTCTGGTGAGAAGCCCTATTGCTGTACTGAATGTGGCAAACAATTCTCACAGTCATGGCATCTTCAAGCACACACACGGATTCACACTGGAGAAAAGCCTTATTGTTGTTCTGAATGTGGCAAGCAGTTTTCTTCCAAAAGCCATCTTCATTGGCACATGAGAGTTCACTCTGGAGAAAGACCATATAGCTGTTTTGAATGTGGTAAGCGATTTTCTACAGTCAGTGGTCTTAAAAGGCATACAAGAATTCATACTGGTGAGAAGCCGTTTTCTTGTTCTCAGTGTGGTAAACTCTTCTCACAAAAAAGTGGTCTTGATAGACATACAAGGATTCATACTGGTGAGAAGCCACATTCCTGTTCTCAGTGTGGTAAACTCTTCTCACAAAAACGTAGTCTTATTAGACACACAAGAATTCACACCAGAGTCAAGCCTTAGACCTATTCTGAATGTGAAGAGCTGTTCCCAGCCAAAGGCCATCTTCATGAACATTCAAAATTGCACACTTGACAGCCCTGCCAATCTGTTTACGTTTTGCGTATGCATTTTAGTGTTAAATTATGTCAGAATGACTTATCGTTCACACTTTTCAATTCAGCAGTTTAACTGCATCAGAGTTTCAGTCTCATGAAAGGTTTTTCTACCCCTTTTTCGACTTCCTTTACTATTCCAGAAGTTGTAACTCTGAAGGTTTCAAGTCATCAGTCAAAATGTAATATTAGATTAGGAAGTGAACAATAACACGTGTATAGCATATGTTATTTAATAAATGAAGAAGGATATCGGATAAGAACTGGCTCTGTATGTGCGTAATTGCTTCCTTACAATTTGTTATGGCTTGTATCACCTTTAACTGCAATTATTGCAACAAGACACTTTCTGCCTTTCAATAAAAGAATTTGGCATCACTCTGAAGGAATTTTAGCTCATTCTTCTTTAATGAATTGCTCTTGTTCAGAACAGTGGCTAGTTGTTTCATGTCCCACCACAACATCTATGTGGAATTAGACCAGGCAATCAACATTTAATAATTTCACTTTACTTTTTTCATCCATTCTGTTGTAGACTTGCTTTTATGTTTTTGTTCTATCCTATTCACCTGGACAATCTGAGTGAATAGAAAGGAGAAGCTTGTTGGGCTGAATGGCCTTGTCCTAATATTTTTAATATTTTGCGTAATTGTGTTGCTTTCTTTTTTTTAGAATCTTGTTGGCCTGAATCATATTTTTGTCGTGAGAATATTTCTAATGATTTGTGTAATTATTTTTATTATGACTCAACTATACTTCAACTTTAATTTGCACATAAACAACTCAATACTCTGCTTAAGTATTTTTCTAATACAAAGCAGAATCCATACTTCCTTCATGTGTGTGTAGTTGTCCTGATACCGAAACAGCAAAGCATCCCCATACTATCACACCACCACCATATTTGACTGTTAGTTTCATGTTCTTAGTGTAGAATGCTAATTTAGATTGTTACCAGATAAAATGAGACCCTTGTCTCCTAAAACGGTCTGCTTTTACCTCATTTTTCCTCAGAATACTCTCCCAAGAGGTTTGGGGATAATCCATGTGCGAATGACAGGTGACCATTTATGTCTTAGTTAGCTTTACTTTCTCCCTTGTTCCCCTCCGATAAAGCTATTTGTTCCTGTTTGTTTAGCCCTGAAATTTCTAAGGCAAAAGAAGCCTGCAAATTATTTTATATCTTAGTTACGGAGTAATTTGGCACTACCCCTGGAAAAGTGGTCTAAATTAACTACACACACAAAACACAAAGTAATTGATGACATTAAGTATTCACCCTCTTCAATTGAGTATTTACTAGACAAGAAGGCCTTGAGTCTGTGCTGACAGGTCTCCTCTATATCAGCTCTGCCAAGTTTCTTCTTTACAAACTGCACCAGCTCTGTCGGGTATCATGAGGATTGTCAATGAACAGCCTTCATCAAGTCCAGCCTCAAATTCTCAGTTGGATTGAGATATGGACTTTGAATTGGTCACTGCAGGCCATGAACAGTGTTGGTTTTAGTATTTTTTTTATTATTTCTCTGTAACTTTAGCTTTATGGTAGATTTCTCTTGTTGGTCTTCTTCCAAGGCACAGGTTATTTGCAGACACTATCAGGTTTTCCTCCAGGATTTCTCTGTATTTTATTTATAAACATTCATTTTACCTTCACAAGCCTTTCAGGGCTTGCTGCACAGAAGCATCCCCATAGCCTGCTTCAGCTACCACCACATTTTAAAGTAGGATGGTGGGTTTGTGATAATGTGCAGTTTAATTTAACATGGCATTTAGTCTGATGGTAAAAATGCTTCATTTTGTTCTCATTGGACCACAGAGCCTTCATCCAGTTGACTTTAGAGTCTCCCATGTGACTTCTGGCCGAGATATCCTGTGCATGTGAATGGTGAAGCACCTAGGTGACAGTAGATGTCTGCACAGCCTCTTCAAACTTCTCACTGTAGCTTGTCACTCCTTCAGCGTTCTTAATGGTCTCTTGGTGGCCTCCCTTCTCTGTGTCCTCTGACCTGTACCTTTCAATCCCCTTTTCACAGAGTTTCTTGGAATGTTCTTTTTTTTTTCCTTGATTGTGTAGTCCTGACTCCCTATCAGTTGAACCTTCCACATGCAGTCAGGTGCCGCTATTTAGACTACAAGCAACTGAAAGTCCAGACAAATGATCTCCACTGAACTAATGATGGGACTTCTAAAACCAACTGGCTGAGAGCCCTTAGCTATGAGGGATTTGGGGGTTGTGGTTTCGTGTTAAAGGGGGTGAATACTTGTGCCATCAGTTATTTTGTATTTGTTGTTAATTTATACCACTTTGCCAAGATCTGTTTTCACTTTGACACGATAGAGCCCTTTCTTTCCTGTTGATCTTTGTCAATAAAGCTGAATTATCTCTTTCAGGGCTGATGTCGACTTTTGTCAAAAATTCAGAGGTAGAGGATGGTAATCCTCTGTAAAGTGCGACAAAACTTGCCCCTACGTTTACATTTGACTCTCTTTGCTAGAAGGAAAGTTAAGTAGCTTTGTTGATTTAACCTCGATTCCCTGTATGAGTAGCAAAGAGGAAAGCACGTCTAAAATGGCATCGACATCTGGCGAGAGACTAAATACTCAATGAACGTAAGCCTTAATCAGCAAAATGAAAAGAAATAAACACTTGAAATATATCACTCTGTGTGTAATGAATCTATATAATGTAGGAGTTTCACTTTTTGAATTGAATTACTGAAATAAATTAACTATTTGATGATATTCTAATTTATTGAGATGCATCTGTATATATACACAAATCAAGCATCCAATCTAAAATGTTCTTTAATGGATTTGACATCCACTTCCGCTATTTGGTAGGTATCATGTCAGAGGACCTCCGCCTGCCTATGTGTTTGGGTGAGAAGAGGAGACAGGCTCAAGAAGTGTGGTGACATAGGACATACCCAAATCAGGTTTTATGGAGGTCAGATCAATACATAACAATATTCAGGTTGAATACAGGGATAATATACTGTAAATAAAGACAGTTTTCAGCTAACAAGAATATGAGAGCAGATGTGATTTGCCTTTGAACAAGCCACTCAGATCAATATGACCCATCCATCTTTTTTTCCCCCCTAAATCTTACAAAATAATAGTGCAGTACTTATAGCTTAGTATCTTCAGTAGGTGGTACTTCAGCTATTTTTAACATTAATAAATGAATAAATAAAACAGGGATGCCTTAATGTCTCCAGCTACTTAAAATTGTAGTAGAAATGCTTGCTATTCTTATTAAAATCTCACGGTCATCAATCAGTTTGCAGATTTTTGAAAAATGTACATCAACTCCCTAATACTTTACAGATCATATAGTTAATTTTTCAAGTCTCTGGCCTATACAGTATGTGAACTCTTAGCAATACATAATTACCATTTTAAAACAGCAAATGATATTCATGTTGAAACCTTTGCCAAAATTTGGATGAGGTTGTTACCAAGAATATCAAATTTAGGAAAATCTTGAATATATGGAACAAACTTAAGGAATGTAAATCCAAATAAGAACAAGTTATAAGATGTACACAACGTGTAACATTCAGGTGCGTTTGAGGGCTACAAAGGCTGAGCAGGTCTGTTCCAGAACTTTCTCAATCCATTTCAGGGGTTGCTGGGGCCACAGGCTATCCCACTGGGACTGGGCAGGGCTATGGTCCATCATAGGGACCACCATCACACACGGTGACAATTTGTAAGTGCCATTTAGCATAACCTTGATTAATTAATTAAATTCTTTTGTATTTCCTCCTGTGCCTGAGCATGTCTGACCTTAATAATTTTCATGAAAAAGGACTTGTAAAGCCGTTCAGCTATGTTACGGAATAACAGAAGTAAAAACCAAGCTTTATTACAGGGACTGTTCATTACGGATGTCAATTGAATGTGGCAATTGCTGGGTGGTCAGATTTTCAAATTCTCATACCAGAACGTGTGTGCAGCATGTAAGTCCGTGCCTAAAGCCCATCCTCGTGTGTTTAATGGCTGCTTTATCAGATCATCATCAGGGTGTGATCAGGGCACGAAAATAACACACTTTCATAAATGAACGCTAAGGAGCCCACTCGAAGCTTGAAGTCTAAACATGTCAATGGCGGCTCCGTCTGTATTTAACCCTGTTCTTAACCCTTAACTACTCGCACGGTGTACTTTTTGCACCTATGTTTGGGTTGCCAGATTAGAAAATTACAAATACAGGACACTTCTTAAAATCTCTCTCTATATTACTATATAAATAAATTTATACATGCCCCCTACACACCCAGACCAATATATTATATAAAAGTAGAGACATAAGTTAAAAACATAACGTAAGGATTTTATATACAAGCTATAAAAATTCTGTAAAAGTGAAATAATTTGTATTACATATTTATTTAATACAGACAACAGAGAAATATTATTATGATTTAATACAGGCAGTTACAAAAAAAGTGGGCCGTGGCAAGTAGTAACAACACACTTTGTTGTTATGTTGCAATACTGATACAGAACTACACAGCAGCGTGGCTGGAGAGCAAAACGGTAAGAGTGCTGCTGTCCTCAGCCAACCATAGCAAATGAACAAGCTGCAAACACTTGTTTCCTTGTACTATTTGGGTTATTTTCATCAAGAAAACCTGAGAAAAGAAAGTATAATTTCTTATAAAATTACAACTATGTACTGTAAGAAGGTAGTAAAAATATATTTTTATTACGAAATTGTAAAATGAACTAAATACGGGACATTTGGGTGTCCCTGAAAGGTCAGTACGGAACAGGGGACAAAATTATCAAATATGGGACATGTCCCCTATATAAGGGACATCTGGCAACCTTAACCAGTGTTACAATGGCTATTTATGTGCACATTGTGAGGTTGTAATGTAAAATATTGCAATAATTTAAAATTGCATGTTGTTAATATCATTTAATACCATATTACTGAATAGTATGACACGGTCTTAGGACTCTCTGAAAATAAACCTGATCCTCTTCTCCAGTGCTCATTCTTCACTGGTCACACTTTTGCACATGCATCACGTTTCACTTCAACTGTTGAGTGTTCTTTGCAGACAACATCATTGCAAGAAGAACATCTCATCATTTTCATAAATACGTAAGTACCTATGCGGTGTACCAAATACGTATATCAATCTTGGGACTGTGCATGCACTCATAAAAGTGGCGAGGGGCACACCTGGAGGGAAACCATTCTGACACTTTACTTGTAGAGAATGAAGCTGAGGAGAGATGGCGGATGCTGCCGGTAGATGATAATAATAATAATAATAATAATCATACATTTTATTTATATAGCACCTTTACTATGCTCAAGATTCAAGTAAAAAGGACGTTGGACAGAAATAACTGAGATTGGTGTACAAAAGACAACAGCGCGAGTAGTTAAATTTTAATGAACCCTTTCCCGTCTGAGCTTTGATTGCATTATTACAATATTCGTAAATTAATTTTGGGTGGGGGTGAGGGAGGGAGTTTTGGAGTTTTGTAAATATATTTTAAACCAGTAACAGTGTACTGCATGATAACGTGCAGTGAATCCACTTAACTTATAGTTTTCATCCTCTTTCTCTGTACGTTTAGCATTCATTTGCTTCGAGGTTGATGCACTTGCTCCTTCCTGACCAGCTCTTCTTTTCTCCACCATAGCGACCCACTTCTTCTCTTCTTCCGTTGGCATCTTTTCACATTAAAACTGATTAAGTCAGTGTTTGTATTGCAATTACGATGGCACTTAAGTCTTCAATCTGCCTCAAGAATGATTTAAGATATGAAGAGGTAGAGGAAGTGACGGCGAAGGTGATAGAGATGAAAATGGCACCTGTACGTGTGCGCCATATGGCTGCCCTGCCTCCCACTGCCAAGAGTTAATTTTACAATAAAATAAAATAAAAAGAGGAGTGACTTTGGAGGTCAATCATAGACCGAAAGCAGATAGTAGTCGTCAAGTAGTATATGTGTACCAAATTTCAGGTCGATAGGTCAAACGGTTTGTGAGCTACAAGTGATTTAAAATCCTGGACAGTTAAACGAACAGCCACGGTAGTGTGAGTACGTTTGTATCAGCAAAGCAATGTTTTCTTTGATGGGCAGCCTATTAAAAGCAGACATTTTGATATTCTTCAGTTATTTATTAGGACACAGAGCCTAAAATCGGGACTGTCGCTGTCACCAGGACATCTGATCATCATAGTAAGTTGCAGGGTTTTAAATAGTAAATCATCATACACTGCAGATAATGGAACTGTGAAGCTGGTTTAGTGTAAGGTAAGTACTAAGCAAATGTAAATTCCCACTGTGCACCACGGCTTACACGCCACAGGGTACTTACATTCCTATTTACTCAAACATTTGTTTTCCATGCTTGCATTTTGTACTTTTACAGTTAGGAAAGTCATACTTACCTGTTACCACCTAAAGCATCCAGAGGAGTGAGATCCTGGTGCGCTGCTTCACTTCTGTTTGAGATCGGCCACTGGGAAGACTTAATAAATCAGAGATAACTTGCTGATGTAGATGTTTCCCCACACGCGGCCATCTCGACTTGCCATGGAGGGCAGCGTTCCGTGCCCGCACAATGAACCAGTGACAGCGACTTTCTACCCGCGCACACATTCTGCAGATATCAGACAGCAACGGACAGCAGCATCTTGTGGTGATTAACCCTGGCCTCAAACGATCTGTTATGGACATTCTGTTATTCATCCAAATGGTTGATTTGGTACAGTTTTTAATGTAGATGATCTTCCTGACACAACCCTCTTCTGTTTAACCAGGCTTGGTACTGGCACTAAGACCACACTGGTGGAGTCTGAAGCTATCAGACTTGAGAAAGTGGAAAATATACAAAATATGCAAGTTGATGTAAGCGCTGTCTGGGTAAAATTGAAACAGTAAATTAATTCGGAGTTGAGGCACAGAATGTTTTCCTGTTTTAATATAGATGAGCTTGCATATCGTCAATGCTTTTCAATGGCAGATTTTGAAATTTTAAAACTATCTCCGTTGAGATAAGTCAATGAAATTTGAACTGCCTTGAAAACTTTCCCTGAAGAATAACTGTTTCATATTTTAATAAAATTGGTCTGCTTGGGAGGGCCGAGTTGCTCCTTGTGGACAGACAGAGAGAGAGAGAGACAGACATGAGCTATCACAATAGGTGCTTCACGCATTATGTGTAGATGCACTTAAAAATGGTTATGTGGGGATTCCCACCTCCTGGGTCACATTTATGTAACCAAATTAGAGAGGATCTCAACATCTATTTTACCAGCTTATTCCATCTCCATCTCAAACGGGGCTTCACAGACAACCAATAGAATGATTTTATTTGGAAAACAAAAACTTACAGTTTGAAGAAAAAAGCCTTACTGAAGGATTATCAGGATGGTGGTCTACAGGACATTGACTTTGATTGTATTAATAGGACTTTAAAAGTCTAATGGTTACAGTCTTTTAGAACAAATAATGATAACCTATGCTATTGTGTTTCAAGTGTAACATTCAAAAAGCTGGGTGGTATTCAAATTTTTTAACACTGTGATTATTTCCTTAGAAAAGATCACTTGTGAAATCAACCTTTCATAGCCAAATTATGATGTATTTTGTAAAGCAAAATTTCACACTGCACAATATTCCTATCTGGAACTGTAGATACAGTATATCAATTTTAAAAACAAATCTCCATTTTAATGATTGGATGAAGAGGAACATTTGATCTGTTAGATAATTATGCTGACCTCTTACTGCTGGATGAGTTTTGTACAAAATTTAATTTCTCCTGCAACATATTCAAAGTAAATTAATGTCCTTTATTGTAATGTTTAAAATGACCCTGCTTGATACTAATACAGGCCATTTTTCCTTCTACATTTACTCAAGGAGGATCACATTTTTTAAAAAGAGATTTTGCCAAATAATCTCATTTGTGATTTTTACACAAATAAATGCTATCTGATGTTTGTTACAAACTCACTTTTCTCACTTCTCTGCCCACAGTTAGAGAGCTGGCTGATGTCTTAAATGAGGGAAATTGCTCAATTACATGGTTTTCCATCATCTAGGATCATCAGACCAGGATGTGGCAGAGTGCACTGACTCTTTTTCTCCCTTTCCTGCAGACCATTCACAGGAATTTCACCTGGCCCTCTTGATGTCTTGATTCCAGGTCTGAGCCTATTGAAAAAGACCTTGCCGGCTCTGGCCCCTGTGATGTCACGTCCGTACTTAAGCCTATGGCTGAAGACCCCTATGAGCCCGACCCCTTTTATCTCACTTCCTGTCTTCCCCTTTAAAAGCTTCCATCTTTTCCCTATTTCCCTAAGTTCTGTTTTGGACTCGTTTTTGTGCACATCAGTGCTGTTATACATTTTGCAACTTTGCAGCCAGGATACCAATATACGGGTGGCTGCCCCAGACCTTTTTATGACTCTTATGTCTGGTTTTTGCAACAATTATATACTGTATATATATATATATATATAAACACAGTGCATCTGGAAAGTATTCACAGCGCATCACTATTTCCACATTTTGTTATTTTACAGTCTTATTCCAAAATGGATTAAATTCATTTTTTTCCTCAGAATTCTACACAAAACACCCCATACTCAGTGCACCCCCTCTCGGGAATTGAACCTCGGACGTCGGCGCTACCATTGCGCCACGGCGTGTGGTTTGTCTATTTGAGCGTATGTAGATCGGTGTATATATATATATATAGGGGCACAGACATACTGTATATAAGGTGACACAAAATGTCAGCACATCCGCCATATTGCGTGTGGCAAAAGTGCCATTTAAACTAAGGCAGGTAGACATGGAAACCAGGTTTTCTGATGAAAAAAGTGGAAATGTCGAGAATAAAGTCAAAATGTCGATTTTATTCTCATCATAAGCATCAAGATTAAATATATCCTTCATCATCACCACATCTCCTTCTTTTCATGTCAGTTTCTTGAAAACTTTTTGGTTAGTCTGTGATGGTAGCTGGGTCTTTTGTCAGTGAGGAGAGCCAGAAGAACCAGCAGCAGCCGCTTTTTAACAAAATAAAGTACGGTAAAGAGTTGACAGGTGCAGTGCTGACAGGATCGTAAAGCGATGGATTCCCTCTAAGAAACTTAATGTTGGCACATCATTCCGGTAAATAGATTTATTTTTTATATATTAGATAATGCCTTCACTTACCATCTTGGCGGAGCATTCTTTTTAAGATGTCTAACCACTTAGTGGTCAGTTGACGGGAAGTTTTCATTCTACGCGCGCGTGGCTGCGCACTCCCTTTATGCTGCTAAAAGCTGGCAAGCAGCTGATTTCGCAACAGTCAGGAAGAACAAAACAGGAAAGGGGGAAAGCAATCGCAGTATGGGTATGGTAATAATTTTACTTCATTCATTTATGAATATTATGTCTTGTTGTTGTTTAAAAGTTTAGATATAATCCCTGGGGATGTGTGAGATGTATGTAAGATAGTATATATTTAGGAATAAAGTATGGATAAGGCAGAGATCACCACAAAGAACACATTCATTTCATGATATTCCTCCTCAATGATATCATTTTCATGATGAAATGCATTAGAGCATGTATTAAACATGCACGGTGGTGTGGAGGTAGTGCTGTTCCCCCGCAGTGAGGGGCACAGACATACTGTATATAAGGCGACACAAAATGTCAGCACATCCGCCATATTGTGTGTGGCAAAAGTGCCATTTAAACTAATGCAGGTAGACATGGAAACCAGGTTTTCTGATGAAAAAAGTGGAAATGTCGAGAATAAAGTCAACATGTCAACATGCAGATCCAGGTCGTCTTGATGACTTTGATTTATATGCGGACAATTCCAGTTCGGCACAAAGACGCTTCTTCATGTCAACAGTTTGCATTATTGCAGAGGAGGCCTTATAGGTGCATGGGACCAGTTATGTCAAATGCTGTTACCGGTATGTGTGGACTATATAAACGTGCGCGCAAATTTAATAAAAAATAATGTTAACATACACTCATTACAGCATTCAAATGATATATTCTATTTAAAGAGTGCAATTCATAATTCATGACAATACCACGACAGTGCGAAAAGTACCTAAATTGCAATACTTGGAGTCTCCATATGTGATTATTGGGTTCCCCTTAGAAGCATCTTAAATATGTATACTGTATACCGGAGAATACAACTTGACAAATCCACTCGAACGGGACATGCGGACCTCAAAAGCGGGGCCTGGGGCAGTCACCCCACTTGCTACCCCCAAACGCAGTTCTTGCTGGTGAGTAGTACCTTTTATGTCAAACCACAAACCAAGCAGGGTTCATTCCATTTCTGTTATGTTATCTATACAGGCAAGGGGCCACTCGCCCTGAAAGTAACTTCAGGACTGAACTCTGAAGCCAGGGACATAGGCATCATTCGGCTAGGCACAGGTTAACATTGTGCACACAGGTGACGTGGTGCGAATCGGTAAGACCTACAGAATTGACTTGACTGGTGCCTCACATGTGCTGAAATCGTTTTGTTTTAATGTCCGTTTCAACCACTGAATATGCACGCTTTGCAAGCATGCATTATGTAATTAATAATTTGTAAAGTCTGTAATTTTCCTTTACCTCTGCGATTTGAGGCTGCACTAAGTGAAGAGCTCCATACAAGGATAAACTGAATTGTGAGCAAAATCGTCTGTTCTTTTGACAACTGAAGATATACTGCATTACTCATCCCAACCGGTAGATGTCAGTAATTAAAAACGGTTGCTAAAAGGTTCAGAGTGTCGCTACTGGTAACAACAGTGCCGTGGTCGGCGTG
Organism: Polypterus senegalus; assembly: GCF_016835505.1. Classification (NCBI taxonomy): domain Eukaryota; kingdom Metazoa; phylum Chordata; class Cladistia; order Polypteriformes; family Polypteridae; genus Polypterus; species Polypterus senegalus. The sequence goes on along the minus strand of NC_053157.1, from coordinate 228,885,073 downwards.
GATTCAACTGGCCTGTAGTAAAAGTGTAAAGTTGAGCTACTGAGAATTCGCAGATTCAAGCTGAGTTCTTACATGGACTGAAGGAGGGCGCCATGGGAGGCCGAGGCTTTGCGAAGACAAGGAGCCGATGACGGGCTGAGAGAGACGTGAAAGACTAGCAGACAGAGGAGAGCGTCAGCCTACCGAAAAGATAGGATCGCAACGTGGACAGATGTCCCGGTAAGAGTGCCAATAATCAGAAGGGAAAGAGCTGATATCCGGAGAGGGAAGTGAGCGATGTGCTTTGGGAGCGTGGGGAGGAGATTGGAGGGATCGAACGAACGAGCAGGTGCGAATCCAGATAAAAAGGAGAAGCGGGTGGCTAGGTGAGAAGTGAGCAGCTCTTTTGTGAGAGTCCCTGAGACAACGATAATGAACGGCATCGTTCAGAATGGAGAAAAAAACATGAATCCCAATGATAGGGATAAAGGAGGCGTCAACGACAGAGAAAGAGACGAGAATAAGCCAGCGTACAGTCCACTCATGTTGAAAGCGGCAAGCAGTGCAGGGCGGTACGTTTTGATGACAAAGAAGGGCATAGCAGCGCCCGTGACAGCTCCCCATCTTATTACTAATTCGGAGCGTTGTTAAATATAGGTATATGGAATAGTGAACGATCTGTTCTGCGTGGAATCAACCTTGGACAGGACACATGGCTATTACAGAGCGCATTGACGCACACGCTTCAGTCCGCAAACCTGGCCACGCAGACAAGGCAGAAAACTTGGCGCAAATGATACCAGAGTAGAAAATGAACCCAGGTCTGTCAAACATTCAAGTGCCATTATGTTATCATAGGGGTGAACTCAGATCGGTCTAAGCTTGCCATCATTCTGCTGTAATGTTTTAAAACAAAGTAACATTCAATGCAAACTTACGAGATGTACTGATAGACATACAGTGGTGTGAAAAACTATTTGCCCCCTTCCTGATTTCTTATTCTTTTGCATGTTTGTCACACAAAATGTTTCTGATCATCAAACACATTTAACCATTAGTCAAATATAACACAAGTAAACACAAAATGCAGTTTTTAAATGATGGTTTTTATTATTTAGGGAGAAAAAAAATCCAAACCTACATGGCCCTGTGTGAAAAAGTAATTGCCCCTTGTTAAAAATAACCTAACTGTGGTGTATCACACCTGAGTTCAATTTCGTAGCCACCCCCAGGCCTGATTACTGCCACACCTGTTTCAATCAAGAAATCACTTAAATAGGAGCTGCCTGACACAGAGAAGTAGACCAAAAGCACCTCAAAAGCTAGACATCATGCCAAGATCCAAAGAAATTCAGGAACAAATGAGAACAGAAGTAATTGAGATCTATCAGTCTGGTAAAGGTTATAAAGCCATTTCTAAAGCTTTGGGACTCCAGCGAACCACAGTGAGAGCCATTATCCACAAATGGCAAAAACATGGAACAGTGGTGAACCTTCCCAGGAGTGGCCGGCCGACCAAAATTACCCCAAGAGCGCAGAGACGACTCATCCGAGAGGTCACAAAAGACCCCAGGACAACGTCTAAAGAACTGCAGGCCTCACTTGCCTCAATTAAGGTCAGTGTTCACGACTCCACCATAAGAAAGAGATTGGGCAAAAATGGCCTGCATGGCAGATTTCCAAGATGCAAACCACTGTTAAGCAAAAGAACATTAGGGCTCGTCTCAATTTTGCTAAGAAACATCTCAATGATTGCCAAGACTTTTGGGAAAATACCTTGTGGACTGATGAGACAAAAGTTGAACTTTTGGAAGGCAAATGTCCCGTTACATCTGGCGTAAAAGGAACACAGCATTTCAGAAAAGAACATCATACCAACAGTAAAATATGGTGGTGGTAGTGTGATGGTCTGTGGTTGTTTTGCTGCTTCAGGACCTAGAAGGCTTGCTGTGATAGATGGAACCATGAATTCTACTGTCTACCAAAAATCCTGAAGGAGAATGTCCGGCCATCTGTTCGTCAACTCAAGCTGAAGCGATCTTGGGTGCTGCAACAGGACAATGACCCCAAACACACCAGCAAATCCACCTCTGAATGGCTGAAGAAAAACAAAATGAAGACTTTGGAGTGGCCTAGTCAAAGTCCTGACCTGAATCCAATTGATATGCTATGGCATGACCTTAAAAAGGCGGTTCATGCTAGAAAGCCCTCAAATAAAGCTGAATTACAACAATTCTGCAAAGATGAGTGGGCCAAAATTCCTCCAGAGCGCTGTAAAAGACTCATTGCAAGTTATCGCAAACACTTGATTGCAGTTATTGCTGCTAAGGGTGGCCCAACCAGTTATTAGGTTCAGGGGGCAATTACTTTTTCACACAGGGCCATGTAGGTTTGGATTTTTTTCTCCCTAAATAATAAAACCATCATTTAAAAACTGCATTTTGTGTTTACTTGTGTTATATTTGACTAATGGTTAAATGTGTTTGATGATCAGAAACATTTTGTGGGACAAACATGCAAAAGAATGAGAAATCAGGAAGGGGGCAAATAGTTTTTCACACCACTGTATATACAGCACTGTACCAATTATTTTTTGCAGCTTAGAAGATAAAGACAAAACATAATGACCAAAAAAAAATGAAACATCATGGAGCATTTACAAAATTCAGTACTTTTGTTGAAGAGCAAACCAAAAATTAATGCTGAATGTGACGACTGCGACTGGCCTCTGGAGCACCTCAAGTAGAGCGTTAAATCTAATTTGATTGACAGTTATCTCGCTCCTAAATCTGCCCACAATGTCTCTGGTCCTCAGTAACCCCTGCTCCACTGACACACTGAGGAGATCGTTCCTCCCCCACACTATGCGACTCTTCAGTTCCTACATGGGGGGTGGGCTTGGGGAGGTTAACGTTAATATTATGCAAAAGTATTGTCAGCCTGTTATACCTTCATTGTTATTACTCTTTAATTTAATATTGTTCTTTATCAGTATGCTGCTGCTGGTGTATGTGAATTTATTCTTGGGATTAATAAAGTATCTACTTATCTATCTAAAACATTTTAAATGAAATATAAATGAAAGTTTTCCTTCTAGCTTGGTTGTTGTCCCTTTTAACTGCAAAGTGTACGCAACATTTTTTTTTTTTAATATACAGGTGCCGGTCATAAAATTAGAATATCATGACAAAGTCGATTTATTTCAGTAATTCCATTCAAAAAGTGAAACTTGTATATTAGATTCATTCATTACACACAGACTGACATATTTCAAATGTTTATTTCTTTTAATTTTGATGATTATAACTAACAACTAATGAAAGTTCTAAATTCAGTATCTCGGAAAATTAGAATATCAATTAAGACCAATGCAAAAAAAGATTTTTAGAAATGTTGGCCAACTGAAAGGTATGAACATGAAAAGTATGAGCATGTACAGCACTCAATATTTAGTTGGGGCTCCTTTGGCCTGGATTACTGCAGCAATGCGGCGTGGCATGGAGTCGATCAGTCTGTGGCACTGCTCAGGTGTTATGAGAGCCTATGATGCTCTGATAGTGGCCTTCAACTCTTCTGAATTGTTGGGTCTGGCGTATTGCATCTTCCTCTTCACAATACCCCATAGATTTTCTATGGGGTTAAGGTCAGCCGAGTTGGTTGGCCAATCAAGAACAGGGATACCATGGTCCTTAAACCAGGTACTGGTAGCTTTGGCACTTTGTGCAGGTGCCAGGTCCTGTTGGAAAATGAAATCTGCATCTCCATAAAGTTCGTCAGCAGCAGGAAGCATGAAGTGCTCTAAAACTTCCTGGTAGACGGCTGCGTTGACCTTGGACCTCAGAAAACACAATGGACCAACACCAGCAGATGACATGGCACCCCAAACCATCACTGACTGTGGAAACTTTACACTGGACCTCAAGCAACGTGGATTCTGTGCCTCTCCTCTCTTCCTCCAGACTCTGGGACCTTGATTTCCAAAGGAAATGCAAAATTTACTTTCATCAGAGAACATAACTTTGGACCACTCAGCAGCAGTTTTGTCTTTAGCCCAGGCGAGACACTTCTGACGCTGTCTCTTGTTCAAGAGTGGCTTGACACAAGGAATGCGACAGCTGAAACCCATGTCTTGCATACGTCTGTGTGTGGTGGTTCTTGAAGCACTGACTCCAGCTGCAGTCCACTCTTTGTAAATCTCCCCCACAGTTTTGAATGGGTTTTGTTTCACAATCCTCTCCAGGGTGCGGTTATCCCTATTGCTTGTACACTTTTTCTACCACATCTTGTCCTTCCCTTCGCCTCTCTATTAATGTGCTTGGACACAGAGCTCTGTGAACAGCCAGCCTCTTTAGCAATGACCTTTTGTGTTTTGCCCTCCTTGTGCAAGGTGTCAATGGTCGTCTTTTGGACAACTGTCAAGTCAGCAGTCTTCCCCATGATTGTGTAGCCTACAGAACTAGACTGAGAGACCATTTAAAGGCTTTTGCAGGTGTTTTGAGTTTAATTAGCTTATTAGAGTGTGGCACCAGGTGTCTTCAATATTGAACCTTTTTCTGAGATACTGAATTTGGAACTTTCATTAGTTTTCAGTTATAATCATCAAAATTAAAAGAAATAAACATTTGAAATCCATCGGTCTGTGTGTAATGAATTAATATAATATACAAGTTTCACTTTTTGATTGGAATTACTGAAATAAATCAACTTTGTCATGATATTCTAATTTTATGACAGGCACCTGTACATTTTATAAAGAAATTGATTTTTCTTTTCATTATAGGGCAGGATTTCAAGTGAAAAATATCTCACCATGAGGAAATTCTGGTGAATTTAAGCCAAGAGTTAAACAAGTTAACAAGAACTTCATTGAAGTTGATGTCATGGAAGAAAGAACAGGCTCCATCAAAGAAGAGGATTGTGAGTGGGACTTGGTGCAACATGAACAGGAACTGGAACTTGTGCACCCAAAATTAGAAGGCCATGAATTTGGATTTGCCATAATCAAGCCGGAGCATTTTGAACAAGAGTGCATCAGAATCAAAGTGGAGGATTATGATCAAATGCCTGTTTTCAAGCAAGATGCCCCTTTACAAAATGACTCAAGTTTAAGCATGTGTCCAACATTTAAAAAAGAAATGCACTGTTCACCTCAAAGTCACTCTTTTCCAATGGAGCACAGCTCACTGGCTCTTGAGATCAACATGGCTGAGGAGCTGGGTGACAGTGCAGGTGAACAAGAAGAACAAAGTGCAAGGGAACTTGGAAAATGTAAGTGATGCAATTTAAAAAAAAAGAAAGAAACAAAAGATTTAATTTTATCTCACAATTGTATATTGCAAACAAACTAAAGCTGAAGTAGTTTAATAACTAAAATATTTTTAGACAATAATTGGGAAAAGAAGCAATTTGATTTTACTCAAAGGGGCAACACATTCAAAACAGAGATGAAGATGACAGTAAGAGTCAAACTGGGCAGGCAAACAGCTGGAAGATATATTGGCAGAAAAGTAAAACTGAGCAGGCAGTTCAATGCATTAAAAGATACATAAAGAGACTTCATTAGGCTGACCATAATGTTACTTTAACAGTTAGCAAATTTGATGAGCCATTCATGGTAGATATAATTATTGGCTTAAGTTTAAAAACAGGGCTCATTGTGCCTCTCCAACAGTTTATAGAGGTTGGAAAAGAATTAATTTGGATTTAGAAAAAGCCAAGAAGTGGGAAAAAAAACAAGGATTTATTGTGAGAGACGACTGGGGTTTGATAAAGGGCTCTTAACTTGCTTTGTAGATCTTGTGAAAGCCATCAGGTTAGAAAACAACCGCTACATTTATTTGTATGATGTACTTTCCTATAAAAAAGTTTAGTTGCAGCTGCTTTATAAGTAGTAAAATAAATACAGTAACACTAAATTTCATCTGCCACAAACCTAATCTAATATGCATTTTCTCATTAAGGTTTGTCTGTTAAAAACAAACATGTTCTGAGACTTTTCAGTTATGGAAGATAGAAGGTTTGAGGTCATGCAGTTCTCATCACTAATCATGGCGTCAAAGTGTGCCAATGTGTAGCATGTGGATCTGCACATGCAAGTAAGAATTTCACTGTGCTCTGTACACATGACAATAAGGACCCAAGCCAACTTTCTGTCCAAGTCAATCTGTAATAATTACAGCTGATTATATAACATTATTCACTTAGTTTGACATAATCTGCAATTTTTATTTTCTTTATTGTTTATATTTATATTCAGTTTTGTTTCATGCTGATTAAATACATCTCTATTATAATAAAATAATCCTGGGACGAGACGAGACTTTTCAGAGAAATACTTTCACGTCCCGTGAGACGAGACTTTGTGCCAAGAGATTTAACCACACCCGGGGCTGGAAATAAAAGACAAAGGTGCGATACACAACCAGAGCAGGTTAGCGATAATGAAAGTACTAAAATCGAAAGCCTCAAAAATGATAGTAAAGATCGCATTAGTGCAAAAACGGAAATTATTAGTCGGTGAAATAACAGAACAGTGAAAAGAGATTGAATATATTGTTCGGATTTAAACTGTAAGTTGGAGACTTGTAGATCGTCTAATTGGTGTTGCCATTAGAGAAGAGTAGTGTTTCTTCCCAATATAGAGATGTATCCACGAGAATTAAAAGATTTGTTCTTTGGTGAAAGTGAAATCCACATATGCGAGTGGCAGAGATATGAAGTGGCTGGAGCATAGCACAGGCCCTAGGGTTGTCAAGCCGAAGTGAGCAAGGGCATAGCCCCCTAGTTTAATAATATTTTTGGTATTGTACAAGGGATGTTGAAAAAGTTTCTGCACTTTTTTTAACTCTATTAAGAATTCCAAAACAAATTATATCACTTTTCTACACAGTCCCCTTCCTTTGCAATGCAATTTTCCAAGCATTGTACCAACTTTTATGCCCAATTACTACTCCTCCCGATTCACCATTTCCAAAGAAAATATAATAGTGCAGAAACTTTTGAATGTCTGTCCTATAAAGACTTTTTATTTTTTTTTTTTTTACGGGTGCCGCCAGTTTCTGAAATGGTTTTCAGGATGCTGGTTGCTGCTGCCATCTTAGCATCTTCTTGAAGTTGGTCATCATGACATCACTAGCACTATTTACGCTGTTTAACTCAGTGTTGTGTTACAAACGTTTCCAAAACTGAAGGCTCTGTTAAGACTTATAGTGGGGATTAGTTAAGAATTTATTAGGGCTGTGATTTGTCTATTGTATATCTCAACTTAGCATTATGATTTAGCAAATGCTGAAAGTATTTTGTTACTGCATTAGAGTTATTTTTTGTGGGTTTCAGATATCAGAAAATAAGAATGTATTTATATTTCAAGGCAACTGATTTTGTTGTCGTACAATCCATACATTGTAGTGACACAAAATAATATTCCTCAGGACCAAAGTGCAGCATAAACATAAACACAGGACAAGTGCAAGTCAAGAACAGCTGTACTGTGCCATACTGTAATAGAAATAGATACATAAATGCAGTAAATAGCAGGTAATGAAAAAAAAAATATATATATATATATATAAACAAACCAGTAATGGCGTACCACACAATAACATTCAGTGAATACACTTGACTTGAGCATTCCTAGTTTTCATCCTCTTTCTCTGTCTCTGTTTAGCATTCGTTTGCTCAGAGGTTGAAAAGCTTGCTGCTTCCGAGCAGCTCTTCTTTCTCCACTCTAGCGGCGGCTGCTTCTCATTTTCTGTCAGCATCTTTTGCGTTAAAACTGATTAAGTCAGTTATTGTGTTGCAATTACTTATTACATTTTCTTAGTTTTTCACTTAAGCTAGCACTTAAGTGTTCAATCTGCCTGAAGAATGATTTAAGATATGAAGAGGTAGGAGAAGTCACGGAGAAGGTGGTAGGGAATGAGAACGGCCCATACACATGCGCCGTGGCCACCCTACCAAGAGTTGATTCTACAATAAAATAAAAATAAAAAGAAGAATAAAAATCATCACCCTGAAAGCGGACAGTAGAAGTCATATAGTATATGTGTACCAAATTTCAGGTCAAATGGCTTGTAAGCTACAGGTAATTTAAAATCCTGGACAGACAATCAGACAGCCATGGTAGCGTATTATATATTAATATATATATATATATATATATATATACACAGTAGATATAGATATCAAAATTAAATCAAACAACCTTTTATTGTCAATTCACTATATGTGCAGAACATACAGAAGAATCAAAATATTGTTTCTCTCTCATCTTTGTAGTACAATAAAATATAAAAAATATATGTAAATGTAACTAATACCAAAAATGTATAATACAAGCAACAGTAGCTACAAGGCTACTGCATATAATAAGCTACCAGGAGCAGATCTGAGGGCAGGGAGCAGCACAGAGTTCAGAGTCCAGACAGCTATGTGGCAGAAGCTTTTACAGAATCTGGCGTAACTGTTTCAGATGCTATAGTACTTCAGAAGAAAGTAGAACATAGAGACTCTGGAAGGAGTGGAAGCAGTCGTCCACAGTGGTGTAGGATTTGCAGATGCAACATTTAATAAAGATGTCTTTAGTGGAGGGCAGAGAAGGTCCAATGATATTTTTGCTGTGTGCACTGTGCATTGTAGAACCTTACATTCGGAGACACTGAGGTTCGATAACCAGATGGTGGTGCAACTGGTTTGAGTGCTGTTTATACTGCCTGAATAGAATGTGATAAGAATGGAGGAGGTAGGCTTGCCTTTATCAGTCACTGAAGGAAGCCAACATGCGCTGAGCCTTCTTAGGTATGAAGGTGGTGTTTCTTGACCAAGTAAGGTCCGATGCGGAGTTCACACCAAAGAATTTGGTACTCTTGACCACATTCACATAGAGCCCTTGGGGTGTGGACAGCATGGGACTTTCTGAAGTCAGCAATCATCTCTTTCATCTTATCCACATTAAAAGACAGATTATTGCACTTACTCCAATGCTCCAATTCTTGCATATTTATTGTGTTAACTGGCTCATCTCCATTTTGTTTAAAGTGTGTGTTTTATTGTGGTAGGATCCTAGGGTGGCCCTGTTCTTTTATTCCAACTGTTTACTACATCAACCTTAACAGAATTCCTCAAATCTCATCTATAGCTGTTATATTTTTACCCTTACCAGCCTGCTCTTTGCCAGGGCTCACTAGGCAAATGGATAAAGTACAAGAACCGACAGAAGAAAAAGTTACACATTTTATTCACATATATATAAACTTACAATATCTAGCTGTGTCCAAAATTACATTAAAGTAAAATGAGTGTGCCAGTAATATTACCACAACCTGATCAATAAACAGTATATCTTGTGTGTTTATGCTAACATGCAGCTTTCTGTGTTAATATGTTGACGGATCTCTGGTCCAATGTGGTCCGGTATGGCCCCTGGATTGAAGAGTAGAGACACAGCATTTCCTCTGTATGGATGAGATAGCAAAGATACTGTAAGGCCTTCTATATGAAACGAGCAGCAGCGACACCAGCATGACTGCAAACATCGATTTATCCAGTCCTTGACACACCTCTTGCATGAGTGGGGCTCCCAGAGATTCAGCTCTTTATCAAGACTTTTATGAACTTTTTGACTATAATCCCTGAGTTTGAGGGCTCAATCCCACTACTGATGTTTTGTGACCCCTTTGTAAGTGTAACCAATTGTATCTCAAGTGTTTGTAAGTCCCTTGGTTAAAGGTGCCTGCCAAATAATAATCATCATCATCTTGCCCCCCAACCCCTCCCCGATTCTACAGGCTGTATTCCTTGAAGGAAGAGAGAGCTTGTATTTCTAAAATGTGTTCTTCCAAAGACAAAGATCAATACCCCATAGGACTTTATTGCAATAATCATAAAAAATAAATCAACTTTGTCATGATATTCTAATTTTATGACAGGCACCTGTACATTTTATAAAGAAATTGATTTTTCTTTTCATTATAGGGCAGGATTTCAAGTGAAAAATATCTCACCATGAGGAAATTCTGGTGAATTAAACAAGTTAACAAGAACTTCATTGAAGTTGATGTCATGGAAGAAAGAACAGGCTCCATCAAAGAAGAGGATTGTGAGGGACTTGGTGCAACATGAACAGGAACTGGAACTTGTGCACCCAAAATTAGAAGGCCATGAATTTGGATTTGCCATAATCAAGCCGGAGCATTTTGAACAAGAGTGCATCAGAATCAAAGTGGAGGATTATGATCAAATGCCTGTTTTCAAGCAAGATGCCCCTTTACAAAATGACTCAAGTTTAAGCATGTGTCCAACATTTAAAAAAGAAATGCACTGTTCACCTCAAAGTCACTCTTTTCCAATGGAGCACAGCTCACTGGCTCTTGAGATCAACATGGCTGAGGAGCTGGGTGACAGTGCAGGTGAACAAGAAGAACAAAGTGCAAGGGAACTTGGAAAATGTAAGTGATGCAATTTAAAAAAGAAACAAAAGATTTCATTCTATCTCACAATTGTATATTGCAAACAAACTAAAGCTGAAGTAGTTTAATAACTAAAATATTTTTAGACAATAATTGGGAAAAGAAGCAATTTGATTTTACTCAAAGGGGCAACACATTCAAAACAGAGATGAAGATGACAGTAAGAGTCAAACTGGGCAGGCAAACAGCTGGAAGATATATTGGCAGAAAAGTAAAACTGAGCAGGCAGTTCAATGCATTAAAAGATACATAAAGAGACTTCATTAGGCTGACCATAATGTTACTTTAACAGTTAGCAGATTTGATGAGCCATTCATGGTAGATATAATTATTGGCTTAAGTTTAAAAACAGGGCTCATTGTGCCTCTCAGACAGTTTATAGAGGTGGGAAAAGAATTAATTTGGATTTAGAAAAAGCCAAGAAGTGGGAAAAAAACCAAGGATTTATTGTGAGAGACGACTGGGGTTTGATAAAGGGCTCTTAACTTGCTTTTGTAGATCTTGTGAAAGCCATCAGGTTAGAAAACAACCGCTACATTTATTTGTATGATGTACTTTCCTATAAAAAAGTTTAGTTGCAGCTGCTTTATAAGTAGTAAAATAAATACAGTAACACTAAATTTCATCTGCCACAAACCTAATCTAATATGCATTTTCTTATTAAGGTTTGTCTGTTAAAACAAACATGTTCTGAGACTTTTCAGTTATGAAAGATAGAAGGTTTGAGGTCATGCAGTTCTCATCACTAATCATGGCGTCAAAGTGTGCCAATGTGTAGCATGTGGATCTGCACATGCAAGTAAGAATTTCACTGTGCTCTGTACACATGACAATAAGGACCCAAGCCAACTTTCTGTCCAAGTCAATCTGTAATAATTACAGCTGATTATATAACATTATTCACTTAGTTTGACATAATCTGCAATTTTATTTTCTTTATTGTTTATGTGTATTAAATAATGCTTTTTCTTAATCTAATGTAATACATTTTGTGCTGTTTTTCTAGTAAATTTTTCCACAATATCTGTCTTAGACTGGGCTTGGTTTCACTTTCGCTTAGAGTTTCAGTTTTGTTTCATGCTGATTAAATACATCTCTATTATAATAAAACAATCCTGGGACGAGACGTGACTTTTTCAGAGAGATACTTTCACGCCCGTGAGACGAGACTTTGTGCCAAGAGATTTAACCATGCCTGGGGCTGGAAATAAAAGACAAAGGTGCCATACACAACCAGAGCAGGTTAGCGATAATGAAAGTACTAAAATCGAAAGCCTCAAAAATGATAGTAAAGATCGCATTAGTGCAAAAACGGAAATTATTAGTCGGTGAAATAACAGAACAGTGAAAAGAGATTGAATATATTGTTGGATTTAAACTGTAAGTTGGAGACTTGTAGATCGTCTAATTAGGTGTTGCCATTAGAGAAGAGTAGTGTTTCTTCCCAATATAGAGATGTATCCACGAGAATTAAAAGATTTGTTCTTTGGTGAAAGTGAAATCCACATATCACGACTGGCAGAGACATGAAGTGGCTGGAGCATAGCACAGGCCCTAGGGTTGTCAAGCGAAGTGAGCAAGGGGCATAGCCCCCTAGTTTAATAATATTTTTGGTATTGTACAAGGGATGTTCAAAAAGTTTCTGCACTTTTTTTCAACTTTATTAAGAATTCCAAATACAAATTACATCACTTTTCTACACAGTCCCCTTCCTTTGCAATGCAATTTTCCAAGCATTGTACCAACTTTTATGCCCAATTACTACTCCTCCCGATTCACCATTTCCAAAGAAAATATAATAGTGCAGAAACTTTTGAATGTCTGTCCTATAAAGACTTTTTATTTATTTTTTTTTTACGGTGCCGCCAGTTTCTGAAATGGTTTTCAGGATGCTGGTTGCTGCTGCCATCTTAGCATCTTCTTGAAGTTGGTCATCATGACATCACTAGCACTATTTACGCTGTTTAACTCAGTGTTGTGTTACAAACGCTTCCAAAACTGAAGGCTCTGTTAAGACTTATAGTGGGGATTAGTTAAGAATTTATTAGGGCTGTGATTTGTCTATTGTATATCTCAACTTAGCATTATGATTTAGCAAATGCTGAAAGTATTTTGTTACTGCATTAGAGTTATTTTTGTGGGTTTCAGATATCAGAAAATAAGAATGTATTTATATTTCAAGGCAACTGATTTTGTTGTCGTACAATCCATACATTGTAGTGACACAAAATAATATTCCTCAGGACCAAAGTGCAGCATAAACATAAACACAGGACAAGTGCAAGTCAAGAACAGCTGTACTGTGCCATACTGTAATAGAAATAGATACATAAATGCAGTAAATAGCAGGTAATGAAAAAAAAAATATATATATATATATATAAACAAACCAGTAATGGCGTACCACACAATAACATTCAGTGAATACACTTGACTTGAGCATTCCTAGTTTTCATCCTCTTTCTCTGTCTCTGTTTAGCATTCGTTTGCTCAGAGGTTGAAAAGCTTGCTGCTTCGAGCAGCTCTTCTTTCTCCACTCTAGCGGCGGCTGCTTCTCATTTTCTGTCAGCATCTTTTGCGTTAAAACTGATTAAGTCAGTTATTGTGTTGCAATTACTTATTACATTTTTCTTAGTTTTCACTTAAGCTAGCACTTAAGTGTTCAATCTGCCTGAAGAATGATTTAAGATATGAAGAGGTAGGAGAAGTCACGGAGAAGGTGGTAGGGAATGAGAACGGCCCATACACATGCGTGTGGCCACCCTACCAAGAGTTGATTCTACAATAAAATAAAAATAAAAAGAAGAATAAAAATCATCACCCTGAAAGCGGACAGTAGAAGTCATATAGTATATGTGTACCAAATTTCAGGTCAAATGGCTTGTAAGCTACAGGTAATTTAAAATCCTGGACAGACAATCAGACAGCCATGGTAGCGTATTATATATTAAGATATATATATATATATATATATATACACAGTAGATATAGATATCAAAATTAAATCAAACAACCTTTTATTGTCAATTCACTATATGTGCAGAACATACAGAAGAATCAAAATATTGTTTCTCTCTCATCTTTGTAGTACAATAAAATATAAAAAAATATATGTAAATGTAACTAATACCAAAAATGTATAATACAAGCAACAGTAGCTACAAGGCTACTGCATATAATAAGCTACCAGGAGCAGATCTGAGGGCAGGGAGCAGCACAGAGTTCAGAGTCCAGACAGCTATGTGGCAGAAGCTTTTACAGAATCTGGCGTAACTGTTTCAGATGCTATAGTACTTCAGAAGAAAGTAGAACATAGAGACTCTGGAAGGAGTGGAAGCAGTCGTCCACAGTGGTGTAGGATTTGCAGATGCAACATTTAATAAAGATGTCTTTAGTGGAGGGCAGAGAAGGTCCAATGATATTTTTGCTGTGTGCACTGTGCATTGTAGAACCTTACATTGGAGACACTGAGGTTCGATAACCAGATGGTGGTGCAACTGGTTTGAGTGCTGTTTATACTGCCTGAATAGAATGTGATAAGAATGGAGGAGGTAGGCTTGCCTTTATCAGTCACTGAAGGAAGCCAACATGCCGCTGAGCCTTCTTAGGTATGAAGGTGGTGTTTCTTGACCAAGTAAGGTCCGATCACGGAGTTCACACCAAAGAATTTGGTACTCTTGACCACATTCACATAGAGCCCTTGGGGTGTGGACAGCATGGGACTTTCTGAAGTCAGCAATCATCTCTTTCATCTTATCCACATTAAAAGACAGATTATTGCACTTACTCCAATGCTCCAATTCTTGCATATTTATTGTGTTAACTGGCTCATCTCCATTTTGTTTAAAGTGTGTGTTTTATTGTGGTAGGATCCTAGGGTGGCCCTGTTCTTTTATTCCAACTGTTTACTACATCAACCTTAACAGAATTCCTCAAATCTCATCTATAGCTGTTATATTTTTACCCTTACCAGCCTGCTCTTTGCCAGGGCTCACTAGGCAAATGGATAAAGTACAAGAACCGACAGAAGAAAAAGTTACACATTTTATTCACATACATATATAAACTTACAATATCTAGCTGTGTCCAAAATTACATTAAAGTAAAATGAGTGTGCCAGTAATATTACCACAACCTGATCAATAAACAGTATATCTTGTGTGTTTATGCTAACATGCAGCTTTCTGTGTTAATATGTTGACGGATCTCTGGTCCAATGTGGTCGGTATGGCCCCTGGATTGAAGAGTAGAGACACAGCATTTCCTCTGTATGGATGAGATAGCAAAGATACTGTAAGGCCTTCTATATGAAACGAGCAGCAGCGACACCAGCATGACTGCAAACATCGATTTATCCAGTCCTTGACACACCTCTTGCATGAGTGGGGCTCCCAGAGATTCAGCTCTTTATCAAGACTTTTATGAACTTTTTGACTATAATCCCTGAGTTTGAGGGCTCAATCCCACTACTGATGTTTTGTGACCCCTTTGTAAGTGTAACCAATTGTATCTCAAGTGTTTGTAAGTCCCCTTGGTTAAAGGTGCCTGCCAAATAATAATCATCATCATCATCTTGCCCCCAACCCCTCCCCGTATTCTACAGGCTGTATTCCTTGAAGGAAGAGAGAGCTTGTATTTCTAAAATGTGTTCTTCCAAAGACAAAGATCAATACAGATCCTTCAACCCCTACCACAAATTTCATACCCCAGAGCAGTACATAACAAAATTCTCATGTGATCCAGTAGGGTCATAAATATGCAACTTATATGCTTGATATTTCTCTCCATTAAACTGGATAGTGCTATTTTGTGGCATAGTTGCTGACATGACGTGATGCTCCATTGTTGGAGATTTGTCACACCCAC
Source organism: Polypterus senegalus (assembly GCF_016835505.1). Lineage (NCBI taxonomy): Eukaryota > Metazoa > Chordata > Cladistia > Polypteriformes > Polypteridae > Polypterus > Polypterus senegalus. The sequence continues at coordinate 228,869,762 of NC_053157.1, read as the reverse complement.
AGCACTGAATCTGACTTAAAAGCAAAGAAAATGGATAAATGGAAATCGGCTGGTTATTAAGAGAGTAAGAAAGTATAGTCTTATAGCTTCATCATTGTCCCGTGTATGGAGTACAGTGAAATTCTTACTTGTATATGTTAAACAAACATGCAACACATCGCTATGATAATTTTTTAAAAGCTTTTTTATTTTTGTTATCCAGGTTTTACTTATGCAAGCAAATCTTGCAGGCAATATACTGTGATACTGGCACTCTGAATCAAAACTGTTATGCTCTTTTTTTTTTGTAATCCTTCACAAAATATAACTGATGAGTTCATAATTATTATTTTTTTATTTTTGGACTGCTGGAGTTTCAATTTGCTTTTCCAATGTCTAAATGATTGCAATTTTCTTATCTTAAAGCATTTTTGCCAGAGGAAGGCAGTGGCCCCCAGTGTTCTTCAACATCTGACGAATCTTCTGCTCATTGTGGAATTCAGTGGGACCAGCACAATGAAGCCATGAAGAACTGGATGTCTGATCCAGAAATACTGAAAATGGACTCTTTGCAATGTTGCTCTCTCCCTCTTGTCAAGCTGACAATGATAGACTCCATCAAGCTTCACCAGCAGATGCACAACACAAACCATGCCTCTTTGTACATCTGCCAAGAGTGTGGGAAACTTTTTAAACATAACCGTGATTCTAAGGATCAAATCATTCAACCTGAGGAGAAACCTTATGGCTGTTCTGAATGTGGAAAACTCTTTGCATTTAAATGCAGTCTTCAAAAACATAGGCAGATCCACACGGGTGAAAAACCACATTGTTGTACTGAATGTGGCAAACGATTCTCCCAAACTGGTAATCTGAAAAGACATTCAAGAATTCATACTGGAGAGAAACCATATTCTTGCTCTGAATGTGGTAGACATTTCTCACAAATCAGCAACCTTCAGACACACACACGAATTCACACTGGGGAGAAACCATATTGCTGTACAGAGTGTGGGAAACGTTTCAAACATATCAGTGACCTGAACAGACATGCAAGAATTCATACGAGAGTGAAGCCATACTCCTGTTCTGAATGTGGCAGACAGTTCTCACAAATAAGTAATCTTCAGACACACAAACGATTTCATACAGGTGAGAGGCCATATTGCTGTAGTGAATGTGGCAAGCGATTTTCGCAAATCAACAACCTTAGTCGGCATTCAAGAGTTCATACTGGAGAGAAGCCTTATTCCTGTAGTGAATGTGGGAAACTATTCTCACAAATTAGTGATCTTAATCGACATTTAAGAATTCATACTGGAGAAAAACCATATTACTGTTCTGTGTGTAGCAAACAATTTTCAAACAGTGGTGATTTAAAGAGGCACATCAGAATTCATACAGGGGAGAAGCCTAGGAGACAGAAACAGGAGGGAGATGTGAGAACCTGTGTAAATATTTGGCATCATTAATCCTTAATAAAATGAGTTCTTGACTGCGGGTGAATGTCTGTATGGTAGGCATTGCTTAAAGAAATTTCTATAAAAATGCTACTTAAATGGCCTGTAAAATACAAACAGGCCAAGGTCCATACTATGAATAAAGTAACTTCTATACTGTGAATAAAGAGTCATACGCACACAATCCTCAAGCACTTGTGAAGGGAAGTTGTTAGTAATAGTGATAGTGTAAAATCTTAATGTGATAAGACAGTCCAGGAATGTGAAATCAGTCTTGAGAGATTGCTCTAGGGTTCCACTGCTATGGAAAAAGTACAATTATGTCATCTAGCACTTGGCAGAAAATTAACAGCAGATACAGGCTGGTGGTCAACTGAAAATAAGGATGAGAGCATATAGTGATATGTTTATGTGATACTGCCTGAAATTTTTAATTAAACACAACACAAAGATTTGTTTTAAAACTTAATCAAGAGAAGAAACTCCACCTAGCAAACAAAGGAAAACAAATACACATCTTTAATACTGAAATCACAAAAAGAAACCACGTGAAAAATCCAAAATGAAACAAGAAGAAATAGCTGAAAAATAAGACACACTGAACTAGAAATGATCTGGTGTAAAAAAGAAGCTTGCATTGTGTGGTGAAAAAGCATTTCCCCCTTCCTGATAATTGTCTAGTTTTGTATATTTTTCACATCGAATGGCTTCAGATGTTTAAACAAAATGTAATATAATAGAAAGGGAACTCAAGTGAACATATCCTAACACAATTTCTAAATTGTTTCTTAATATAATTAATATTAATAATAATACCCAAGAACATTGAACAATAAAATAAACACAATACCAGCATAACGACAGGAAAGGTAATACGGAAAACACGGCCTGCACAGCCCACCATTCCTGCAGTACTTCTTGCAGGGTCTCGCTAGCTTAGACTAGAAAAGATCCTACTCTGAATAGCCCTTGAACAAGGCCCTTAACCTGCAATTGCTCCAGGGGTGCTGTACAATGGCTGACCCTGCGCTCTGACCCCAAGGGGTATGCGAAAACTAACAAATTCCTAATATAAGAAATTGTATAAGGTGAAATAAAGAACAAAAATAAATAAATTAATAAATTAATTAAAAACATAATATCAGTCAGCCTGGAGTGAATTTGACTTAGAACTGGGTGGGAACAAGTAAATGTTTCACTTATCTTGTAATTTCTAAACAATCCAACTCCTTATGAAGGCATGGGTCACAGTAGAGGTAGGAATTGAACCAAAGAGTAACAGTGCTCTTGCCAACATCATCCGACTGATAACAAGCCTTTGGTCAAGATGGATAAAGCTTCAATGGCTGAGAAAACTCCTGAAAAAGACCTCTGTTAAATATATACCTGGGTATTGTAAGTGCAGACAACACATTACTTGTGTAAAAAGGAGAATGTTTTCTGTAAAGCTAGATTTTACTTTGGAGTTAAGACACATCACTGGGTCAGTGGGCAAAGTGAATGATGCCCTGCCACTGACTGCATATTGTGTCTGTTGTTCTCAGAAACAATGATACTGCCACAGTCCATGTGAGGCTGAAAGAAATGGCAGCTATACCTGCAAAAAGATGAACTGTAAAATATGGATTTGAATGAAATGGTCTGCCTGATGCCATGTTCAGATGTGGTTTCTGCTTTGCACCCAGTGATTGCTGGGATAGGCTCTGGTTGCCCCCAGACCCTGCTCTAGATTAGATTAGATTAGATTAGAAAAGAAATATATTTGTCCCCAGGGGAAGTTTGACTTTTTACAGATGCTCTTTAAATAAACAAAACAGATGATAGATAGATAATTGTTTTGTCAGTTATTGCTGTTCATGTCTTTTTGTTTTGAATTAAACAGATTTCAGTATATAAAATTATAAACAAATTAAATCCTCTATTTTGAAAGCTTTATTAATGTAAAAGTATTCAGAGCCCTTACTTTTTTAAAGTTTATATTTCAATATTGTGCTAAATTCAATTATATTTTTCCTTATTATGCAACACTCATTACACAGAATGACAAAGCAGAAACAACATTTAAGACATTTGTGTAAATTTAGATTGGATTAGATTAGATAAGAAAAGTAAAGGAAAAGAAAACAAAACAAATATATTTGTCCAAAGGGGAAATTTAACTTTTTACAGATGCTTCTTAAATAAACAAACAGATAGATAGACACACTATAGTCTGATCACACACCAGAATGTCTAAAAGGATGAAAATTAAAAAGAAAGAAAACCACTAATTTGGCTGTTGCATGTGTATTTTTGCTGGTATAAAGGAGCCCTGTCATGTTTCTTGACACACTTCTGCTAAATGTTTTGTTGGCTGAGCGTGTTCTTAATGACACTCGGTTTGTCTTCATTCTTTCATTCTCTACTACCTCCAGGGGGTCCTCAGTGCATCCCATGACTAAGCCTACTATTTTAATTACCTTGTTAATTTGGAGGTGCTCTCTCTTGAACTGATGTTGCCAGCCCAGAACACCACAGGGTAAAAACAACGCACAGGCCAACACAGAGTTATAGAAAATACAAATTATGCCACTTCTCACATTAAAGGATTGCAGTCACCCAAGAAAAAAGAGCCTGTTCTGCCCTTCCTTATATAGTTCCTCTGTGATAAGGGAGCAGTCCAACTTGTCATTGATGTTGACCTCCAAGTACTTGTAACAATGCACCACCACCACATCCTTTCCCTGAATAGTGACCGAACATAGAGGTTCTTTGGTGAGGCAAATTCAATAACCAAGTTCTTAGTTTTGCTGATGTTAAGTTGCAGGCAGTTCTTTCTACACCAAGATATAAAGTCTGTTTCACCTCCTTTATCGTTACACTGAATAAGCGTAGAGTTATCTTAGAATGTTAAGGTGATGCATGGATGGACTAAAGTGTTTGCTGTCACATCCAGTTAAAAGGAGTTGAAAAGAACTATGGTTAAGTGACTTGTTAAAGAGAAGCCACCGGAGATGTCATTTTCAGTCCTCAGTACACCTAAAACAGTAAATGTGCCTAATGATTCTGAGACAACTCAGGAGAACCACAGATAACGAGGCTTCACAGCAAACATCTTAACTGAACATCTAAACAAATTACTAAAGTACAGTAAGTGAACATTACTCTCTAATTGAAAATGCCTAACATGCTATACCTGAATATGGTTGCAGCGTTAGTATTCACCATAACAAAAGGACAAGTGCCTGTGTTCCAGTGTATCTGTGTGTATATACGAGGGACGTTCAAAAAGTTTCTGCACTTTTTTTTAACTCTATAAAGAATTTAAAAAACAAATTACATCACTTTTCTACATAGTCACCTTCCTTTGAACTTAAGACTGTCATGAATCAGGGCATAGGCAGATCCAATACTAGCATTCAGCTCTCCTGCACCTCCTCAACTGTTATTCTTCTGGTTTTTTGCAAATTCGTCCCAGGGTTCTTTGTTCATTCCTTCATTCAGGTAAATGAGCGTGGGGGCCAGTCAATGGTATCAATTCCTTCATCCTCCAGGAACTGCTTGCATACTCTTGCAAACACATGAGGCCGGGCATTGTGGTGCACCAGGAGGAACCCAGGAGCCACTGCACCAGCATAGGGTCTGACAAAGGGTCCAAGAATTTCATCCCAATACCTAATGGCAGTCAAGGTGCCGTTGTCTCGCCTGTATAGGTCTATGCATCCCTCCATGGATATGCCTCCCCACATATACCATCACTGACCCACCACCAATCCGGTAATGCTGAATGATATTACTGGCAGCATAAAATTCTCCACGGCTTCACCAGACCCTTTCACGTCTGTCACATGTGCTCAGGGTGAACCTGCTCTCATCTGTGAAAAGCACAGGGCGCCTGCTAGTGATGGACCCGCCAATTCTGGTATTCTATGGCAAATGCCAATCAAGCTCCATGGTGCTGGCAGTGAGCACAGGGCCCACTAGAGGACGTTGGGCCCTCAGGCCACCCTCATGAAGTCTGTTTCTGATTGGTCAGAAAAATTCACACCAGTGGCCTTCTGAAGGTCATTTTGTAGGCTCTGGCAGTGTTCATCCTGTTCCCCCTTGCCCATAGGAACAGATACAGGTCCTGCTGATTGGTTAAGGACCTTCTACGAGGGGTACTGTCCAGCTCTCCTTGTGTTACTGCCTGCCCCCAGGAATCTCCTCCATGACCTTGAGACTGTTCTGGGAGACACAGCAAACCTTCTGGCAATGGCAGGTATTAATGTGCCATCCTGGAGAAGTTGGACTACCTTTGGAACCAAATTCTGTAGGGTCCAGGTATCGCCTGCCTCATGCTACCAGTAGTGACACGGACCATAGACAAATGCAAAACGAGTGAAAAAACAGATGAGGATGGAAAAATGTCAGTAGCCTACCTCCACCTGTGAAAACATTCATTCCTGTTTTGGGGGTCTTCTCATTGTTGCGCCTCTAGGTCACCTCTTGTTCATTTCATTAAACTGATTAACAAGCCCCTCTTCTACTTAACTGACCAGATCAACAGCCTTCAAGTTTCACTGACTTAATGCTATACTCTCATTCAAAAGTGGGCCTTTAAATTTGAGCAGTTTATATACTGTATATATTTTGCATCTTTGACTTTGTCATGCTTGGGCTTTCAAAAAGCATTCTTCTAATTGATACAGCCTCCTGTTTCCACATTGAATTACCTACATGGGGCTTTTCAAGAGGTTATAAACAAACAAGTAACAGCATCAGGGTTTGACCTGTCAAATGTAAAACCAAAATTTTGGGTCTAACTTTCTGACCAGCTTAATACACTTAGGGAAGAAATTCAAAATGCCTGGACATTCCAAATCTTCCCCATCTATCCTTCTCTTTTTAAAAAGAAGTCTTACTTTTCTTCTTTTCTTATGTGAATATTTTATTTTGATTTTCCATTCTAAACATGAGTTAAATTCACCATATCTCAGTAATGATAATCATCAAGTTCTTCATCACTAACTTGGGCATAGGATTAATGGAAAAAAATAAATCAAAGGCCCATTAAGCATAACACATGAACAACTGCTGTTTGATTTATTAAATACGTACAGCACCAATTATAATGAAATGATAACATTTTGCTATTGAGGCAGCAGGAATGTGACCCATTTCATTTCTGTTTCAATCAAAGTGCAGAGTGTAGGCCATCTTTGTCTTTGAGATCACGATGGTCCTATAGCTTCCCATGGACCATTGTAGGTGCACTAAGCAGTGCAGTGACACACTGTAATGGCACCCAACAAAGGAAAGACTTTGCAGGATAGTATGGATGCAAGAAAAATATCAGGATGTCTGACTCCACTTCACTCTAGTCATGAATCACACCAATCCAACATTTTTCATCATACATTCACCCAACATAGCCTGCAATAATAGGTCTGATGTGAGGGGTTGTGACGATGCAGTTTCGCTCCATGCCACCATCTTCCTTCTGGGAGCTCTTGAACTCTACACCGTCGGTAATGTCATTGATGAGCTAGGCAGTGAGGCACAACAATGAAGCAAAGGGGATGGTGCCAAAAGTGCAAAGTGCTTTTGTTAAAACCAACAAACAAAACAGTGTTCAAATGAAAGTAAAGTGCAACGCATCAAAATCTTCAATAAATAATCCATAAAATGAGTGAATTAGTGGAGGTTAAAATCCATTAGAAAAAAAAAACAAGTCTTTTAAAAACAAAAAAACAAACATAATGAAGTAAAAACAATGGCTGGAAGCAGTTTCTTTAAAAATTCCAAAGCACAGTGCTACTTCTCTAACCCTGGCAACTCTCCCTTCCGGGCCCCGCAACAGGGAGTCGCCCAACCGGCAAAATGCAGCTTCCTCAATACAGGTCCGGTAGCCCTCCAATCCCTGGCTATGTCGGGCTCCTTTCGCACCGAGACTTGGTTCTTTCCCCCGTGGCCAGGGCGCTCACGCTAGGACTGAACCAGCCCAAAGCCTCCATGACTGCCGCTGCCTTTCGATGGCCAGTTGTCTTCATCACCGGTTACTCCAGCTCCCTGATCGCTCAGCTGGAGCGACCGTTTCCTTCAGCCACACCTAGTGTCGGCCTAACACTCTTTCTTGGGGCTCTCCTCCCAGCTGCCTCTGCTACATCGAGCCTGCTCTCACTCACTCGCATCGGCTCTGTGCTTCCTGCCACCTTCTTCTTACTCAGCGGTTCTCAAACTGTGAGGCGCGCCCCTCTGGGAGGGCGCTGAAGCTGTACAAGGGGGCCAACGAATAAATGAACAAGACATCAAAATTAATTTTTTATGTAGCCCTCCCACAAAAAAAAAAAAAAAAAAAAAAAAAACTGACACATTTATGACATAGGATGAAATTTCACTGGTGGGATCCACATTAAACACCTCCCAATAAATTTTAATAACCAATGGGTCCAATGAAAACAATTATTATTTATAGCCTAATTTTTACACTATTTCAAAGTAATGATTTGTAAACACTCACTCCTTTTTATTAATTATTTGAATGCAACCACCATGTAAGCACTTCACACAATCATGGATAGAAAACAACAAACAAAAAAAAATCGTTGGCGTGCATGCTTAGTTGGAGCTCATATGCAGTACATAACTTCACGTGTACTCACGGTGTCTTTCCAGAACTTTTCCCCACACTGCTCATTTTCCCCTGTGGTTAAACACACGAATCTCATAGCTCCGTCTGGGATGACGCCAGCAGCTTCGTCTTGATGCGGGATTTATTTGCGTTCCCTGATTAGTTGTTACCTTCTGTGATATTTCTGACACTGCTTATTGGCATTTTTCTCCTTCTGGGATAAATCATGTCAGCCGTATTGCGTGCCAGCTGTGCCTCTGTGGAATCCGGCTGCCGCGGTCCTCCAAAAAGTCCATATCACCGAGCTCTGTATCGCTTAAAAGGGAGAGCGAGCGACTGCGCAGCCGCGTTTTACCTCTTACAGGTGAGGAGTGAACCTGCTTGGCGCGCGAGTCCCCTTCCTACTCTCCCGCGGCGCCGAAAGCCGTGTGCGCACTTAGCGTCAAGTAAACACTCTGAGTTTATTATTATACCCAACTAGGAGGGTGCTACATTTACATTTTTATTTCAAATTTAAATTTGCAAGCATATAATCACAACAAATGCATTATAACTAAAATTAAAATAAAATATTTCTAAGGCATAGGTCTAATGCGTAGCCAATATTGCTAAATTGAGTTAAATAATTTACTGCGTATTGGGTTATTTTCATGATACATCTAACAGCGGTATAATATTTGTCGGACGAAAATACGTTCGTCTCACACAGATTGACATCATCGGTGTCCTTGTTTACAAGGTTTTAAGAGAATTAAAACATATTTAATTGTTTCTTTACATAAAAAATAAATAAGAATAAATACTTTATTCTTTGTTTTTGGCATTAGAATTACTACCAAAAACCACACAAGGCATTTTAACAGTTATTAAAGCACTCAAATGCAAATATTTCATCGAAGTCAACTGAACACATGCAAATCTTATGGAAGTAAAAATGATAGGATACCGCGACACCGCACGAGTATCATGCCTTTGTTAGTTGTATCATGGGTTATTCTCATCTATCTTATATTATGCAGGGGGCGCAGAATTATTCCAAGTAGAAAAGTGGAGGCGTGAAATACGAACGTTTGAGAACCGCTGTTCTTACTTAACCTCCCGTCTGTTTCTTTCTCAGATGTGGCAATTAGCAGGTCCTGGGAACAATTACGGACGCAGACGACTCCTCACCTGTGCACTTATGCGAGGTTAGCCCGCATCACGAATTCACAAGGGAACCGCTTCCGACCACAAATACCACTCCACCTCTCTAAGCCGCGAAGGTGGCGATTATTTATTTAAAAAGTGGCCTTCTTGACATGAGCTGTGGACCCGCTACACCACAGGGGTGCATCTGACCCATCCGGAGTGTGTGATTGTGAGAGGGCAGGATCTCAGCTGCTGCTTCAGTGGTGAATATTCAGACAGTCAACTGACTGTCTTCACCAGGCACCCTGCTGACTGAGTTTGCCATCTTCTGTGGGGATGTAACAGTGGTATTTACTCTCGAGTACCAGGTAATGTCTTGATCATGGAGAATCACATTCTCTGTTCAGCAACATGAGATAGGACATCGCCATTTCATATGAAAAAAGTTTGACATTTTTGATAACTTACTGATTGCAAACTCAGTGATTACAATTATTGACACATGGTACATTCTGCCTATGTTTAGGATGGAAAATGAAAATGAAAGATTTGCATAAGAAAATTAATTTTTTGTTTTAAGAAGGAAGGGACAACGTAGGATAAATTAAAAATATTTTGAAAATTATATGCACATTCCCACATGCTGTTAGGGTGCTCTATTTGACAGGTCTGCTGTTCAAACCCGATACAGTTGCTCTTCTGTTTAGTACTTTTTCAGAAAGCCTATATATACTCAGCAAAAAAAGAAACGTCCTCTGACTTTCAACTGTTTTTACTTTCAGTAAACCTAATGTGTAAATATTTGTATGAACACTAAAAGAGTCAACACCATAAGACATAAACTCAAAATGTTTCACAATGTGTCCCTGAATGAAGGGAGGCTCAAAATCAAAAGTACCAGTCAGTATCTGGTGTGGCCACCAGCTGCTTGAAGTACTGCAGTGTATCTCCTCCTCATGGACTGGACCAGATTTGTCAGTTCTTGCTGTGAGATGTTACCCCACTCTTCCACCAAGGCACCTACAAGTTTCTGGACATTTCTTGGGGGAATGGCCCTAGCCATCGATCCAAATCAATCCCGCTCCAGGGTACAGGCCTCGGTGTAACGCTCATTCCTTCGACGACAAACACAAATCCGTCCATCACCCCTGGTGAGACAAAACCGTGGCTCATCAGTGAAGAGCACTTTTTGCCACTCCTGTCTGGTCCAGCGAAGGTGGGTTTGTGCCCATAGGCGGCGTTGTTGCTGGTGATGTCTGGTAAGGACCTGCCTTACAACAGGCCTACAAGCCCTCAGTCCAGCCTCTCTCAGCCTATTGCGGACAGTCTGAGCACTGATGGAGGGATTGTGTGTTCCTGGTGTGACTCGGGCAGTTGTTGTGGCCATCCTGTACCTGTCACGCAGGTGTGATATTCGGATGTACCGATCCTGTGCAGGTGTTGTTACACGTGGTCTTCCACTGCGAGGATGATCAGCTGTCCTTCCTGTCTCCCTGTAGTGCTGTCTTAGGCGTCTCACAGTGCGGACATGGCAATTTATTGCCCTAGCCACATCAGCAGTCCTCATGCCTCCCTGCAGCATGCCTAATGCACGTTCACGTAGATGAGCAGGGACCCTGGGCATCTTTCTTTGGGTGTTTTTCACAGTCGGTAGACAAGTCTCTTTAGTGGCCTGCGTTTTTAGAACTGTGACCTTAAATGCCTACTTTCTGTAAGCTGTTAAGGTCTTAACGACCATTCCACAGGTGCATGTTAATTAATTGATTATGGTTAATTGAACATGTATGGAAAACATTGTTTAAACCCTTTACAATGAAGATCTGTAAAGCTATTTGGATTTTTAAAACATTATTGTTGAAATACACAGTCCTGAAAAAGGGATGTTTCTTTTTTTGCTGAGTATAGTTATTTGAATAAGGAAAACAAAACAAAAGTCTGTGTTGGTTACAAATATGTGTTTCTGAGACCTAAATATAGCTAAGCCTAAAACTGAAATTAAATTTTGGTCAATTTCAAGGGGCTGCTTTGACCATTTAGGGTCATCTTGACCAAATGTTTTAATTTCATCACACACTATACCAATTAATGTACCAGCGTGCAGAGACTGAGCCTGCTCAATGGTTTAGTTCTTAAGCTATGGACTTGTGAAATTTCATGAGAAAGTGAGGCTGGAAAAAAATTGATGCCCCGCTCCCCTAACAAAATTGGCTGCATCTTGAAAAGTATTGATCTTACATCAAAAATACTTACAGGGTGTCTCCTTACTAACATGGGTATACCTCATCATTTTTTCAGAATTTTTCCGTGCGTGGGTCATTGGTTGATTCGACATGGAATGACATGTTTCGTTTTGCCAATCACACTTCACTGAAAAATAACAAATATGTGTCACACACAGGTGAACAAATGGAATTAAGCTGCAGTGTGAATGTCGTCTTGTTTATCCTTTTCAAAAATCAATAACTGACAAAAAAATGCAAGGTTATCTGAACCTGTCTACAGTCAGCTGTCGGGTCCTCGCAGTTGCTGCTCTCATCAACACAGGGATGGGCATATAAAGCATAGACATTGAATTACTAGACACCGAGTGACCAGCAGCATCATATGTCAACGTTGCCGCCATTTTGCAAGTGGCACTGCTGTGGAGTGAAGTAATGGATAAAGATGCCTCATGCATGTGCTGCTTGGGATTATGCAAACCACTGTATGCTCCAAACCAGATCCCGGGGGATCACATTTCATAGGTAAGGCTGAACAATTGTTTTGGTTATATTTTGCCATTAGAAAATCCTGTTTTATAATCTTAAACTTTAGCTACACCTGGCTAAGCTAGCAAAGAAATGCATTTATGTGCTCAGGTGAGCCTCCAAACAACGTTTTGACTAAACGTATTTAGTCACTATGTAGATTGTTGTTAGCTGTTAACATTTCTCAAACTTTGAAGGTTTCCCAAAGAAATCCACCTCAAGAAGCAGTAGGAGGTAGCCCTGAGATGGGATTTTGAGAAAGCTGTCCTGTGATGTGTGCCATGCTAGTTTGGTAACAAATGCTGTACCGGCATCATATGATCAAAGCTACCACTTGCTCACATTAAAAAACAAAGGAGGGTTTGATGATTCCCTCTGAGGGTCCAGTCAAGGTGGTCAAAGTAGCTGAGCGTGTTATCCGATAGTCGACATTAGGGCAAGCTGTCAGAGTATCTTTGATCAATCAGTATGATTCAGGCTGAGATTGGGTCAGATGATGTGTTTATCCTCTAGGAGTACATCGAGGAAACACAGTTTGAAATTGACAACCATCATTTTATGCTCATGTCTTTAGTTGTGTCTGTCTTCCACCAACTAAGGCTGCACCATATTGCCAGACTGAATACTCTCAAATTACAGGATCTGAGTGAGCGAGAGGGAGTGTAAGTCTTGAGGAGATCAGTGAGGTAGGGGGGAGTGAGACTGTGGAGAGCTTTAAATGTTCAGAGCGGTATTGTGTAATGTAGTTAACAGGAAGCCAGTGCAGTTGAGAGAGAGTAGGTGTAATATGTTCAGTGGATTTAGAACAGCAGGTTATTATCCTGGCAGCAGAATTTAGAAGAAGTTGTAAGCGATCGATACGTTTTTGTGGGATGCCAGATAGAACAGAATTACAGTAATCTATACGTGAGGTGACTCGGGCATTAACTGATACTTCAGTACTGTGTTGCGTAAGAACAGGACGGAGTCTAGAAATGTTTTGGAGATGGAAGAAGGCAGTCCAAGAAATGTTACTTATATGGGAGGAATTATTTAATAATAATAATGATTATTATTATTATTTAATAATTGACATTATTAGTGCATAAATGGATATAAATAATTGCATTTAAACGATTCGCCATAATCTGTTGTGTGTAAATGATATTGTTTTAAGTGTTTTTTATTAATTTAAATGGCAATTTTGCCACTCACAATATGGCGGATGCGCTGATGTATCATCTCGACTGGGCAACACAGTGAATGCAGCGTCTATCTATATATGTCTATGATATAAAGGGAAGTGACGTCACCACTCTCCTGAGGTGCTGAGCAAAGAAAATTCTTGGGACTTTGAGTTCTTACATTAGCGCAGTACTAGATCAGTGATGTCACCGGTCAGAACTTCTCCAGTGATTTATATAAGAAAGGCTAAATTCTCTCACACCATGATTTTTTCCTGAGCTTTCTTACGATCAAGTACATTTTGCTATTAAAAGATAGAAAGATTCCATATTGAAAGACAGAAAAACGTGACAGTTACTGTATGAATAATAAAAAAAAAATGTGCTTGAAACTGCCAGCCTGTTAAACTGGGAAATCTCGAGTTCAGTTTTACCAGCACACTATTAAATGAGACAACAAGATCATATATAAAATTTACATTTATAGTTTGTTGTCTAGTTCACTTCCCGGGTCCTCCCTGTGTCTGTGTGTGTTTCCTCCGGGTGCTCCTGTTTCCTGCCACAGTCCAAAGACATGCAGGTTAGGTGCATTGGTGATCTTTAAATTGTCCCTAGTGTGTACTTGGTGTGTGTGCCCTGCGGTGGGCTGACATCCTGCCCAGGGTTTGTTTCCTACCTTGCGCCCTGTGTTGGCTGGGATTGGCTCCAGCAGACCCCCGTGACCCTGTAGTTAGGATATAGCGGATTGGATAATGGATGGATTTGTTGTCTAATAACAGTTTACATATAGCAAGTCTTATTTGTTTTCACCAGGTTTTACCCGTGACTCTTAATGACTATTTTGGAGCTGTATATGATAATAAATTCAGAGATGTCTTTATACCCTTTATCAGTATGCTAATTGGTGTGTTTGAAATGCTTCATAGTCATTACATGTAAATGAACCTGAATGAAACAGAATAAAGGAAGCTTTATGACTGACGAATAAAAGGTTTATAATGATAGTTTAAGGATCTTCTTTATTTAACGAGTATTTCATGCAAGAGTTTACCTTTTAAACACAGTGAATTCACACCTGTTCAAAAGGGGATCTGACAGATCGGCACAATTTCCTTCATTTAACACATTTCTTGTATTTAATGTTTTTAGTCAGTCCCAAGAAAACAGCTAAATGCGGTTCTACTGCATATGGCATATACGCAGAGTGAAGAACAATTTAGAGAGCATGAGTTATACAATATGTGACACACATGAATAAAAGATCATTTGGACTCAACTGCAGCTTGATAAAAATAGGAGGGGAAGATGAAGGTATTTATAGTACCTGCTCCACAAGACTTACTACCATCTGGAGGTCCACATCAATGGCAGGGTGGACTTGTCTTAAAACATAGAGGAGCTATATAAGAGAGAGCAGAGCAGACTGCTCTTTCTTTGGTGACTGTGTTTTTTTAATGTGGGTAGTGACATCCTTCACATGTTCTATAACTTTGTGATGGCCAGTGGGATTTCTATGCTGTGCTGTGCTGGGCTGGTAACTTCACTTCAAATGAGGTCCACCAAATCAATAAACTAATTTAAAGGGACGGCTCAGTTATGGGGTGCACTCTAGACAGCCTCAATTTAGTAACAGAGAATAAGGACATCCACTATATTGCCAAAAGTATTAAGATTCCTGCCTTTGTACACACGTGAACTTTAATGGCATCCCCTTCTTAATGCTTTACATAGGCTTTAATATGGAGTTGGCCCACTCTTTGCAGCTCTAATAGTTTCAACTCTTCTGGGTAGGTTTCCACAAGGTGTAGAAGTGTGTTTATGGGAATTTGTGACCAGGAGAGCATTTGTGAGGTCAGGCACTGATGTTGGACGAGAAGGCCTGGCTCACTCACTGTCTCCCAAAGGTGTTCTGTCGGGTTGAGGTCAGGGTCCTGTGCAGGCCAGTCAAGTTCCTCCACACCAAACCCACTCATCCATGTCTTCATAGACTTTGCTCTGTGCACTGGTGCATGCACAGTTATGCTGCCATCCCCAAACTGTTCCCACAAGGTTGGAAGCATGAAATTGTCCAAAATGGTTACATATGCTGAAGCATTAAGTGTTCCATTCACTGGAACTAAGCGGACAAGCCCAACCCCTGAAAAACAACCACACACCATAATCCCCCCGTCCACCAACCTTTACACTTGGCACAATGCAGTCAGACGAGTCCCGTTCTCCTGGCCAGACTCGTCCATTGGATTGTGTGATTCGTCACTCCAGAGGACACGTCGGCACTACTCTTGAGTCCAGTGGCGGGTGGTGGGCTTTACACCACAGCATCTGTTGCTTTACATTGCACTTGGTGATGTCAGGCTTGGCTGCAGCTGCTCGGCCATGGCGACCCATTCATTCCATGAAGCTCTTTCTCTATGCACTTTTCCAGAGCTTTTGGAGGGCTGTAGCTATGGACTCTGTAGAAAGTTGGCGACTTCTGCACACCTCAGCATGCTGTGATTCTACGTGGCCTACCACTTCATGGCTGAGTTTCTGTTGTTCCCAATTGCTTCCACTTTGTTCTAATACCACTAATAGTGGACTGTGGAATATTTAGTAGCGAGGAAATTTCACAAATGGACTTATTGCGTAGGTGACATCCTATCATGGTACCACGCTTGAATTCACTGAGCTCCTGAGAGAGACCCATTCTTTCACAAATGTTTGTAGACGCTGTCTGCATGCAGGGAGGCTCGAGTTTATAGACCTGTGGCCATGGAAGGGATTGGAACACCTGACTTCAATGATTTGGAGGGGGTTCCCAATACATTACCTATACAATATCTATTCAATGCTGCACATCCTTTCTCTGACACACTTACATTAAGGACTTTCAGCTAACAAAATATTTAGCAGAAGTGCGTCAAGAAACACAATGGGGACTCTTTTATACCACTGACAATATGTCTAAAAAATGCTTCACTGGGTCTGCAATTGCTCTTTTTTTATCATTTTCCAATTCAGAAATTTACTATCTTTTTAGTTTTTCTGGTGCATATTTAGAGGGATGTTGTTGTTTGTCATAATATTTATTACATTTTTATGAAAAACCAAGTTTCTCTCAGGGATAAAGTGTTAGGGTTAGAGTCATAAAGTGCTATGGATGTAATCTAATAACTTTTAACACCACATTATCCACAGTGTAGGTAGGTTTGACGGCTATGTGTATTAACATCATTGTTATTGCAAAACTTCAAAACATTCGCTGTGTGATGGAGTTTGAGGACCTTCAAATTTGACTTGATGTTACCTTGGAGAACTTAAATGAATACAACTGTCCTTTGTTTAATTTTGTTTTACCAAAATAACAACAACAACAACATTTATTTATATAGCACATTTTCACACAAACAGTAGCTCAAAGTGCTTTACATAATAAAGAATAGAAAAATAAAAGACACAATAAGAAAACAAAATAAGTCAACATTAATTAACATAGAATAAGAGTAAGGTCCAATGGCCAGGGGGGACAGAAAAAACAAACAAAAAAAAAAAACTCCAGACGGCTGGAGAAAAAAATAAAATCTGTAGGGATTCCAGACCATGAGACCACCCAGTCCCCTAAACAGTTATATTGTTTAAAGCCAATTGCATGTTGTACTCCTTGAGAAAACCTTCAACAGTAAAATAATTTGAGAAATGGCCGTGAAGTGTATAAACAGATCAAAAGAGACAGCATACCCCAGTGATTCAGTAGAAGTCCAATTCCCAGGGGCCGCTGTGGTTGTTGTTGTTTTTTTTAACCAATTTCACAATTAGCACACCATTCTTCCTTTTACTTGATCTCATTGTTTGTGACCAGCTGTTTTCTTTCTCACTTATTTTAACAACTTCTAAATTATCTGTATTCTTGCCGAGGCCTTAAGTGCTCAAGATTCCTTTGCCATTTTCTTTTTTACTCACCCTTTCTTTCGGATAGCCAAATGCTGGCAGCACTGAGAGCTGAAGGGAAGCCACAGTCACTGGTCTGCTTATTTATAAGAAGCACTAGGGGGTTTTGCCCCCTGCTCACGTTGCTCGCCAACCCGTTAACCCCAAAGCGCTATGCGCTGTTGTGAAGATCAATCAATCAATCAACATTTATTTATATAGCACATATTCATACAAAAAAATGTAGCTCAAAGTGCTTTACAAAATGAATAGAAAAATAGAAGACACAATAAAAAATAAACATGGTACCACACTTGAATTCACTGAACGCACCCCAAGGAGACCCGGCCGCTCCTCCGAAACCCCTGTTAAGATGGTGATACATTGGGAAACAAATAGTTATTTTTTTACCTCCTCTTTACTCGATCAGCTGCTGGCTTGCTGCTTCTGCCGTGCCGCGTAATCTACACTTCGCTTGCCTACCCCTAAACCGCCAGCACTACACACCGTTGTGAAGAGGTGGGCTGAACGCACCTTCCTCAGAAACCCGTCTTAAATGATGATACATCCATCCATCCATTATCCAACCCGCTATCCTAACTACAGGGTCACGGGGGTCTGCTGGAGCCAATCCCAGCCAACACAGGGCGCAAGGCAGGAAACAAACTCTGGGCAGGGTGCCAACCAACCTCAGAATGGTGACACAATGGGATTCAAATAACAGTTGTATTTTTACCTCCTCTTTGCTCGATCAGCTGCTGGACTGCTGCTGCTCCTATGCGGCGTGATCTGCATTTCATGCAGCACTTCAAATGTTTTACAGTCACTGCCTTGTCTCTCTTCTCCCCCAGACATCCTCAAACACTATTCAATCTCTTTTCGCTGTTCCGTTATTTCACTGAGTAATATTTTCTGTTTGTTTGCGCTAATGCAATCTTTACTCTCATTTTTTTGAGACATTCAATTTTTCCTACTTCCATTATGTCTAACCTGCTCTGCATGTGTATCACGGGACTTGCTTCCAAAGGTTGTAAGTATGAATTGACTTGTCCATGTTGTGGGACGTGAAAGTGTCTCTCTGTTTTCCAAAGATCTCTCTTCAAAATATCACGTCTTGTCCCAAGTCTTTTTTTTTTAAATAGAGAGATTTCTGAAAGAGCAGGCTTGTGAACACAGCTGTGAAGTGATGGCTCCCTTTCAACATTCACTGCTGTCTGCACTGCTCATTGCTAATCATCAGCATACAATGAAGGGAGCAAACACTACAGAAATAGGAAAATGAAAAAGAAAATGGCAAAAGAAACACAAACAGTTGAAATTACAAGAAAGAAAGAATTTCTTAGAAATACATGTAGGCCAGACAACCACAAAATGAGAGTAAAGTAAAAATAATGCACTGATTGTGAAGCTTTTTGAAAGCAAACACGTCTGCAGCTATGGGGCTCTACCTGGGCCTGAACTTAAAAAGCATCGATTCACATGATTAGTGTTGTGAGTCCCACTTCACATTCATGCCACGTCAGAGTAAGTTACATTTAGCGCACTGTCTTAGAGGAAGCTCCCACCAGTACTGCTATTGTGGGCTGCATCAGGTGTGGGCAGGAGGAGGAGTACGGGCAGCTAATCAAAGACTTTGTTAAATGGTGCGACTCAAACCACTTACATCTGACCACTAGCAAGACCAAGGAGCTGGTGGTGGATGTTAGGAGGCCTAGGCCCCTCATGGACCCTGTGATCATCAGAGGTGACTGTGTGCAGAGGGTGCAGACCTTTAAATATCTGGGAGTGCAGCTGGATGACAAATTGGACTGGACAGCCAATACTGATGCTCTGTGCAAGAAAGGTCAGAGCAGACTATACTTTCTAAGAAGGTTGGCATCCTTCAACATCTGCAGTAAGATGCTGCAGATGTTCTACCAGACGGTTGTGGCGAGTGCCCTTTTCTACACGGTGGTGTGCTGGGGAGGAAGCATAAGGAAGAGGGACACCTCACGCCTGGACAAACTGGTGAGGAAGGCAGGCTCTACTGTAGGCACAGAGCTGACTCCTGTCAATCATGAAGAATCCACTGCATCAACTTAACTGTGTCATCTCCAGGCAGAGGAGTAGCTTCAGTGACAGACTTTTGTCACTGTCCTGCTCCACTGACAGACTGAGGAGATCGTTCCTCCCCCACACTATGCGACTCTTCAATTCCACCCGGGGGAGTAAATGCTAATTTTAATTTTATTTTTTTCATTTTTATTACTATTTAATTTAATATTGTTTCTTTGAATCAGTATACTGCTGCTGGATTATGTGAATTTCCCCTTGGGATTAATAAAGTATCTATCTATCTATCTACTTTACAAACTATCACACCGACTCAAGGAACTAAACATCTTGAATTTACATTTAACAATTTATTCATTAAAACAATGTACAATAAGAGCAAACTGGCAATTTTCAAGGAGGGCAGTTGGCTTTTGTCTTAAAGTCTCAACAGAAAGATTTGTCTGCAATCATTAAATCGGTTTGACACAGTGCATTTATCGTGTGTGCACATTCATATTACAAAATGCATATACAATATTTACATATAAATACAAGGTCTTTAAGAAACCACATAATTACAAGAAAATTTGGCAGGATTAGTAGGTAGCTCACAGTGCCAAAGAAATATAATTACTACACAAAGAGAAAGATGTGCAAACCTCACAACATCCTTGTTACTCAAATTCACAGTTTCCCAGTCATAGCCTTTACCTGCCTTGAATCCTTCAGGATAAAACGATCTGACATCAGTGCAGGAACAGACAAGGTAAAACTACGTGGGTCTGACCAGAAAGAATTGGAACCAACAGGAATACTGACTCCTCATAACTAAAAGATTCAGATTTCAATGGCAGTAAATAAAGGGGAGCCCAGCACACATTTTGGAATTAATCCGAAAGTAAATTCAAGGTGTTTTCCACAAAAGCTGCCTCTTCCTGTAGGGGCGTTCACTCATATGGACTGTTCACACTGAAAAAGTGGTGAAGGCGGCACAACACTGCCCTTTTTATCTCAGGCTGCTGAAGAGGTTTGCAATGAGCCCTTGCCCCCTCATCATTTTAAATCTGCACCACTGACAGCATCCCAAGTGCTGTCCGGTATGGGAACTCAACCAAAAAAGCCTTGCAGAGAACAGTTGCGCTCTGTTCAAAAATCCTTGCAGATGCATTCTGAACCTGCAAGACACATGTCGAGGGAAAGCCAGGAAAATCATCAGTGACCACCGTCATCCAAATTAAGAACTGCTCACATCATTACCTTCAGACAGATGATACTGCAGCACTCAGACCTGCACCAGCAGACTCCATAACAGCTTCTTCCATCAAGGTGTTAGGATGCTAAAAAGTGACAGGTGACCTTTATCAACACCATAACCATCCCTCACATTCGTGCAGCTATTTTGTGTTATTTGTATGCATTGTATAGTGTACAATTTGTCGTCATGTCTGTTTATGTATGTAATGAGTTCACTTTGTACAACGAATTTATTATTTGTACTTGAACTCAAGTTAATACTGCTCTACCACTGTGGATCTTGCATACACATTTTCACTCACCGGTACATTTGTGTTAAGCGAGATGACAATAAAGTGACTTGGCATGACACTTTTGGGGTAAGGACATCTCACATGAAATCATTATTGTAAAGATAATGATCAGCTTTAACGATTCAGGCCCAAATGTTTAACTCAAATAATAAAACTACCATAGAAAACCCTTCAGTGTATTACTTTAAAATTTTTAGAGCTGCCATTCCATTGGTCCTCACTATTTCTTCTTCCCTGCTGTGTAATTACACATTACCTTAAACAGCTATAGGTTGCTGATAGGTATTGCATTATTTTAATAGTAAATTGCAAATGTCACAGAAGATATACTATAAGTGACCTTAGAGCTTCAGCTAGAGGTCTGAAACATGGCGGTTACCCATGATGAGGCATTCATTTAGTCAAAATACTTTCTTTTTAAATTTTTTTTTTTTAATCACAGTCTTTGAGTTGTGTATTTGAAGGTGGGGGTGTTTGTGATGTTTATTTATAGAACTTAGATAAAAAAGTGAAAATTTGCCCTTGGCATGGTATGCTGGGTACACCATTGGCTCTTCCGAGAGTCATTAAATCAGCACAAACCCACCACCACCCAGTTACCTTCACAAGAGGATATATACAGAACTTGATGTTTACGATGGGCTAAAAAAGTCATTAAGGACCCATCGCAGCCAGGCTGACACCTTTTTTTATTCTGCTGCCTTCTGGAAAGCGTTTCAGTTCAATTAAGACTCACACTTCCAGACTACTGAAAAGCTTTTACTCAAAATCTATCAGAGAACTACATTTTGGTAAATAACTGTTTACTGCATTTAAGTGCAAGGTTTTGATCTTACGTCTTTCACTGTCACCCATAGCATCAATGGGCAATATCTCAGAGACTCACTGTAAAATGGGACTACTCCACTATTTACTATTTTTCAACTTATGCTTTTGCATACAGAGGCACTAAATGTTTTGTTTTATTGTTTACTGGTTTATATTGATGTATGTGTGTAGTTTAAAATGCATAGCATATGTTGAATCTGTTGAAGATTCCATTTTAATTATATTGTACATACTATTCAGGGAAAAATAAAATGTTGTTGTAAATTTGTGCAATGACAATAAAAGCCATTCTAATTCTAAATACAGTGTTATCTATCTATACACTTTGCTGCAGACCCATACTGTATATACAGTATAGAGCCTGCTAAAGGGCTTACCACAGGGAGATCACAATGGAAAATAGCCAATAGTAGAATAAATGCACTTAATGGGGTCCCATTCTGATACAATCATAAGTCTGTTATTTGAGGTTTATTTAAAGTGCCAGCAACAATTCAAAAACAAAATTCTTCCATGCATCGGTATACCATTTTCATATTGATTTGAAACATCAGTGTTTGCTTTTACAAAATTACATTTTGCTTAATTTAAAATGTTACAAAAATGTAGACTTGTCCAATGTGGATGACAGAGTTTGATTACTTTAAATTTCTGTAAGGAATGAGCTGTGGTAAAGATAGTTCTGCAAACCCATATCTAAATGGCAGCATGGTCCAAGTATTTAACTGCTCACCTGTCAAAGATCAAACTTCTTAACTGCGTAACATTTTGCTTGTCAAACTTTGTCCATGGTGCACTGCCAAGAAAGGTGTCAACCTCACCAGTAGGTCATCATATCTTTTAGCATTCTGCCATGTGAGTGTCTTATAAGGACAGATTTATCAGGACATCGGAGGAACTGGAGTGAGAGGTTACACCTGTATATAATGACAATCTCCATGTCTGTTTCCAGAACTCAAAAATGGACATCACATCAAGTCCTTCCTAATTCCTCCTATTTTGGTATACAGACAATAAAATTACATTTAAACAAATTCCAACAACCATTAAACTGGGACCTCAAGCCTTTATCATCTCCTTTGTATTTTGTTACAGCTGCTTGTGTTGCATTTTGACATTTGTGCAGGTCATTCTGAGAAGTACCTGAAAAAGCCTTAAGGGACATGCTAATAAAGTAAATCTAAACACAATTTTTACTCTCCCATTTAAAAATCACATTGTTTGAAGGCTTGGTTTTACATCTCTGTCCACTTCAAACTGAAAGAGAAGAAGTTTGCAATTATTTTTTTATCACTATGTACGTATACCAAGAATACATTTTTTTCTTAGAGGAATTTAGGTTAATGTGCTTTTTATGCATTTTGGGTACTGTACTTTTTCAAAAATAAATAAGATCATATAAAAAGCACACTCAATGTTTTGCATAACCTTTGAACAACTCTGTGTGAAGAGTATGTTTTCAAGTCATCAGGAACTTTTCCATCTTGCATTTTTCTCCCAGCATCTTTCAGGTATCACAGTCATGCACTTTTGGCAAAATCTGCACTGGAGAATTCGGGCTGCTTTACTGTTTTTTCTTGCATGGCACAACTGTGCACCCTGATCGTGAACTACATTTTCACAGAAATTGAAATTTACCTGTTCTTTGACTATTTTTATAAAGGGTGCTTTTTTCACCTTTAATTTACTCTTCATATAGGCCTTGATTTAAAAAAAAAAAAAAAGATTGGGAGTATAAAGCCAGGAGATATACCATTTACAGTCTTGTCAGTTGTTTTTGTTATCGTGCAGGCTATGTTGACATTATTAGTTCACAAATGTAACAGATTTGTAAAAGATGCACTCCTTTCCAATGACAGCTTAAGCGAGATTTACAATAGAGGACAAATTCATTTTTTCCATTTAGTTTTCTTCAGCATGAATTTTTCTGTGTCTATGAAGACTGTGTGTGTGCAAGAAGCGTTTACCACACTGAGCACAGCAATGTGGTTTCTCTCCAGAGTGAATTCTTTCATGTGTATAAAGATTGCTCATTTGTGAGAATCGCTTGCCACATTCAGAACAGCAATAGGGTTTCTCTCCAGTGTGAATTCTTAAGTGAGTTTTCAGGCGGCTTGAACAGGAAAATTTCTTGCCACATTCAGGACAGCAATATTGCTTCTCTCCAGCATGAATCTGATTCACTCCTGTATGAATTTTTGTATGTGTATGAAGATTATTCCTTTGTGCAAATCGCTTCCCACATACAGAACAACAATATGGTTTTTCTCCTGTATGAATTCTCATGTGTTTATTAAGACTATCTAGGTGTAAGAATCTTTTACCACATTCAACACAACAATGTGGCTTTTCTCCAGAGTGAATTTTTTCATGAGTGTGAAGATTGCTTATTTGTGAGAATCGCTTCCCACATTGTGAACAGCAGTAAGGCTTCTCTCCAGTGTGAATTAATGCATGTGTTTTAAGATAGCTAAGTCTAGAGAATTGTTTATTGCATTGAGGACAGCAATAGGGCTTTTCTTTCAAATTATTTTTTTCATTTGTGACAAGATTGCTTATTTGGGAAGACTGTTCACCATAATTTGCACTGACATGTGATTTCCCTCTAGAGTGAATTTTTTTGTGAGTATAAAGATTGCTGATTTGTGAGAATCGTTTTTCACATTCAGAACAGCCATAAGGCTTTTCTCCAGTGTGAATTCGTTCATGAGTTTTAAGACGGCTTAAACAAGAAAAGTTCTTGCCACATTCTTGACAACGGTATTGCTTCTCTCCAGTGTGGCTTTTAATGTGTGTGTATAGACTGCTTCGTTGGGAGAACTGTTTTCCACATGAAGAACAACTATATAGTTTTTCTCCTGTATGAATTCTCAGGTGGTTTCTAAGCCGATCAAGGTGAAAAAACCCTTTGCCACATTCAGTACAGCAATGTGGTTTGTCTCCAGAGTGAATTCTTGTGTGTGTGTATAGATTGCTCATTTGTGAGAATCTTTTTCCACATTCAGAACAGCAATAAGGCTTCTCTCCTGTGTGTATTCTTGTGTGTATTTTAAGGTAGCTTATGCCAGAGAATTTCTTACCACATTCAGAACAGCAATACGGTTTCTTTCCAGAAAAAAATCTTTGATGTGGACTTAGATTCCTTATTTGTAAAGATTGTGCACCACACTTGCTGGTGAAATACTGTTTAACTTTAGAGTGAACTTTTTTGTGTGTGTAAAGATTGCTTATTTGGGAGAATTGTTTACCACAGTCAACACAACGGTACGGCTTCTCTCCAGTGTGAACTCTTGTGTGAGTTTTAAGACGGCTTAAATAAAAGAATTTCTTGCCACATTCAGGACAAGAAAACTGCTTATCTCTAGTGTGAACTGCCTTCTCACCAGAATGTATTCTTTGATGTGTGTGAAGATTACTAATTTGTGAGAACTCTTTTCCACATTCTGAACACTGATAAGGCTTCTCACCCGTATGAATTCTTGTGTGTGTTTTAAGGTGGCTTAAACTGGAAAGTTGCTTACCACATTCAGAACACCTATAGCACTTTCCCACAGTTCTTTCTGTCATCGCTAATGGATTTGTATTGTTCATCTGTTCTTGACAGTCTGATCCAGTCAGCTTTAGAACAGGCGGACTGGTGTCTTGGAAATAGGCCACATACACACTCTCTTTAAGAGGTTCACATTTCCTAACACTTTGCATACAGTCCATCTGAGGATCTTTGCATTGAAGAGGGTCCTGATGGTCTGGTGAAAGGGGTGAGATGATGCCTCCTTGAAAATCTACTTTAATTAAAAAAAAAAAAAGAGTGATTACTTTAAATTTTAAAAAAGGGTAGATCAAACATTAATAGCACATGCTATAAATTTCAAAACCAAAAATAATTTCTATTTACACTGCTTTTACAATTCAAAACTAACTACAAACTGTTGCCAATTTACAGGTAGTAAATACTCAGTTAAAGCCATATTTGTTATTTAAAAGGATGCAAATTACCCTTTACATTTAAATATTTTAAAATGTTCTTCCACTGGGCTTTCTGCTTATTATGAGAAAAGCAGATCTATTCAGTAATATTAGGGGAAAAATCTGGCATCTGTTTCACCAATGAGATTAGTCAGAGTGGCCAGATGACACATGAAAGCCTGCCTGGAGTTTGCAAAAAGGCACCAAAGGACTCTCAAACTATGAGAAACAAGATTCTCTGGACTGATGAAACCAAGATTGAACTGTTTCTTCTTAATTTAAGTATAATGTCCAGACGAAACAATGCATGAATCATCACCCATGTAAATACCATTTCAACACTAGAGCATGGTGGTAGCAGCAGTGGGGAATGGAAAACTAGACAAAATCAAGGGAAAGCTGAACAGAGCAAAGTACATAGATATCTTTCATGGAAACCTGCTTCAGAAGTTCTCTGGACCTAAAACAAGGCCCAAGCTTTACTTTCTAACAAGAAAAAGGAAAGGCGATGCAGGAGTGGCTTAGGACCAACTCTGGCAATGTCCCTTTGTGGCTCAGCCAGAGCCCAAATTTAAAGCCAATCCAAAATAAGTGGAGAGACCTAATAAGATGGTCTCCTTGCAAACTGATTAGCTTGAGAGAATAAGCAGAGATGAATGGCAGAAAATACCCAAATCTAGTTGTGCAAAGCTTACTGTGTCAAACAAAAAATGACTCCAGGCTGGAATTGCTGCCACAATGGCTTCAACTGAATGCTGAATAAACAGTCTGGACACTGGCATCAGTGCTAGATTTCAAAAGTCTTGCTTTCATTTTGGTATTCTGGGGTACTGAGTGTTGCTTGATGCAGGGAATAAATTAATTTAGATGATTTTAACACAAGGCTGTACTATAACAAAATTTGCAAAAAGAGAAGGAGTCTGAATACTTTCTGAAGGAACTGTATTCATTCACACTGCCTATAAAAAGTATGCACCTCCTTGAACATGTTCATATTGCTGTAATTTTAATTCCAGTGGATTTAATTTGGCCTTTTTGATACTGATCACAAGAAAATGACTGTTTAATGTCTAAGTGAAAACAGATCTTTGCACTGTGATCTACATTAGTTACAAATATAAAGCCCTAAATAATTGAAGGTATAAGAGCTAACCCCCTTCAAGTTATTTAGAAGAGGTCACTATGATATTGTTAAGTTTGTGTACACAGATTTCTCTGTACTAGCTCTGCAATTTTTCCTTTTTCTTCCTCGACACACTGCTTGGGCTCTGTCAGGTACCATGTTCATTGTGAGTAAACAGTCTTTTTTCAGCTTTAGCCACAAATTCTCCATAGGCCTGAGCATCTTCACAGCCTGATACTGCCACAAATATGCCTGATAGTGTCAGTATGATCTGGCAGAATTACAGCTATGCCATGCTCTTTCCTTTTTTTAATGATTGACTAATTGCACTGTGAGGGGTTTTTGTGATGTGAAATTTTGCATACAAGTTGATAAATATTTTGTATGTCTTTATTTATAACTTAGACACACTTTTAGAAATGATTCTCTTTGAAATTTTATGTCAGGGTTGGTGGAAGTTCCTCAAAAAAGTTTGGCAATTTATTATCTGCTAAAGTCTCTCAGTCAACCCCCACACAGGAAAGCCTGGTTGCTTAACACTAGAATTACCAGAGCCTACGAAAAAACTAGTAAATTCGTCCCACCTTAAATCTCTTCTTCCCTTCACACCTCTCCGCCAGCGTCCTTTGTCTTCTAAATGTGCTGATAAAGAGAAGCTAGAAGCAGCCGGCTATTCCATCCCCCCACCAATTTAGAATGTGCACGAACTTCTCCAAGCCCATGCCTTGATTGAGTATCTGGGAGTGAAGTGGAGTTTTAGAGTGGAAATAATAGATCGTTATTTGGAACACACGCATTTCATGTCTGTTCCGTTTCTACAGTAATCTGTGTAAACACATTGTTAAAACAGAAACGTTTTTTATATTCTAGTAGTAGATGACAAAATGTAGCCATAAACTATATAATGTAAGAAAAGCCTTAAATCCAAATATCAAAGAAATATTTTCACAAAAGGTACAAATATAAGACAACAATTGCGCTTTTATTCAAAAATATAGCTGCAGAAAAAAAAAGCCGCCTTAACATGTGACATTGACACCCACTAATTACGACCGCCTCTGTGGCGCAATACATTCGGCTATTGACTGGGAATCAAAAGGTCGCGAGTTCGATTCTGCAGTATTCTGTTTTGAGAAGTAAACTGCTCTTAGTCTTACTATTTTAGAATAAAAGCATACATTTGATTTCAGTCTGTAACAGCCGGTGTAATTTATGATACTTATAAAGGTTAGCTTTTTTTTTTTTATTCACTTTTCATTCTCTCAGTCGCGTTCAGAATCAATCCATACAACCCCATCTGACACGGCTGTTTTCAAATAAAGACGCGCTATAGCTCTGCAGTGTACCACGAAGGATACTAACACACCCCCCCACCCCCCAAAGGGTTCTGACACACAAATGCTGGCGAAGCTGCCTTCTTCGTATCTCACTGTCACTTGATTTTCTTTTTATTCATTTTTCTTGAGTGTTCCTGCCAGTCCCCGCATGTTGCTGTATGCTGTTTCTTTTGTACTCCAGGACATGCAGAGGAGAGAATGGTAAAGAGCAGTAACTTCAGCGCTATATGCAATCATCAGACACTCTCCATCTGCCCGTGTCACTCAAACACAGGAACATATGTTGGTGTAAAAGTATAACAAAAGCGCACTTTTATTCAAGTGCACTTTTTCCATTGTCTTTTCCTGTAAGAAGCAATGTACACACTTCTCTCTATGTTGTGATTTCTATTACACACCTGAAAGAAAGAGACAATATATATAAAAACATCATCGCACTAATACAATATTATTTGAAAACGAACACCATCACATCTGAGAATTCCCTGTAATTTGCAGCTCTATTCATTATCTCAAAACACCACGCACATTCACAGTAATTCCCAGTTATGTCCACCACTCACACCCGCGCCCACAACCATACAGAACTGATCCCACATCAGAGAATTTCCAGTTCCTGCATAAATTCACACCCGATCTGACGCTGTTCGTTTTCAAATAATATTGCATTAGTGTGACAATGTTTTTACATATATTGTCTCTTTCTTTCAGGTGTGTAATAGAAACCACAGCATAGAGAGAAGTGTGTACATTGCTTTATACAGGAAAAGGCAATGGAAAAAGTGCACTTGAATAAAAGTGCACTTTTGTTATACTTTTACACCAACATATGTTCCTGTGTTTGAGCAAGTTACTGCTCTTTACCATTCTCTACTCTGCATGTCCTGGAGTACAAAAGAAACAGCATACAGCAACATGCGGGGACTGGCAGGAACACTCAATAAAACTGAATAAAAAAGAAAATCAAGTGACAGTGTGATACGAAGAAGGCAGCTTCGCCAGCGTTTGTGTGTCAGCACCCTTTGGGGCGGTTAGTATGCATCGTGGAACACTGCAGAGCTATAGCGCGTCTTTATGTGAAAACAGCCGTGTCAGATGTGGTTGTATGGATTGATTCTGAACACAACTGAGAGCATGAAAAGAGAATAAAAAAAAAAAAAAAAGAAGCTAAACTTTATAAGGATCATAAATTACACCGGCTGTTACAGACTGAAATCAAATGTATGCTTTTAGTCTAAAATAGTAAGACTAAGAGCAGTTTACTTCTCAAAACGGAATACTGCAGAATCGAACTCGCGACCTTTTGATTCCCAGTCAGTAGCCGAATGTATTGCGCCACGGAGGCGGTCGTAATTAGTGGGTGTCAATGTCACATGTTAAGGCGGCTTTTTTTTCTGCAGCTATATTTTTGAATAAAAGCGCAATTGTTGTCTTATATTTGTACCTTTTGTGAAAATATTTCTTTAATATTTGGACTTCAGGCTTCATACGTTATATAGTTTATGCCTACATTTTGTCATCTACTACTAGAATATAAAAAACGTTTCTGTTCTAACAATGTGTTTACACAGATTACTGTAGAAACGGAACAGACATGAAATGCGTGTGTTCCAAATAACAATCTATTATTTCCACTCTAAAAATCCACTTCACTCCCAGATACTCAATCAAGGCATGAGCTGAGAGAAGTTCGTGCACGTTCTAAATTGGTGGGGGGATGGAATAGCCGGCTGCTTCTAGCTTCTCTTTATCAGCACATTTAGAAGACAAAGGACGCTGGCGGAGAGGTGTGAAGGGATTTAAGAAGTGATTTAAGGTGGGACGGATTTACAAGTTTTTTCGTAGGCTCTGGTAATTCTAGTGTTAAATGCCAAGCTTTACCTTAACACATGGATTGGAGGGCAGGTGAGAAGGCGTTCTATCCCCCATTGGTCTGAAGTATGGCTGTTTGGAACTGGCTTGTATCGAAAGCTTTCAAGTACCATGACACCCTATTGGCTGTAGGGGATGGACAGAAAACCTATAAATTTGCTTGCTTTACTCGGCTCGAAACTGAATATGGATGATCTCCACTGAACTAAATGACAGAACTTTCTAAAACTGACTGGTAGAAACAGTGATGATCTAGGGAAGCCATAGGAAATACAATCATTCATTAGGTGTGCAATAAATACAGATCAATGTGTAGAGCAGCGCTTCCCAAACTCAGTCCTGGGGACTCACTGTGGCTGCAGGTTTCTGTTCCAATCAACTTGTGTTTTTAATTGGACTCCTATCCCAATTAAGTGAGCTATTATTTCCCAATTTCTGTGTTTTGGAGTCAATCGAGAAATAATAAAACTAAGTTTGGTAAATTGATATTAAAATGTACTAAGCACTTCTAAGGTCATAGTTTTCTTTATTATTATTGTTTAACAATTTTCAGATTGATTTTCTGCTTTTCTAGGTGTTCTGATTGTTTAATTTATTATTTACTAATTAATGGGTCTGACGCTAAAGTTATTGCAACCTTTCATCAGTCAGTGTTGTTTACCTGGTTGTCAATTCTGTTTGTTTTAATTATCATTATTAGGATACAATGAAGTGTGCAACTGCACTAAAAATAACAAAACAATAGGACAACAACAAAAGAGAGGTTAGCGTTTAAAGCAAAAGTAGAAATATTTCTAAATGACTTATAAATGTAAAAATCATACTGCTATGCTTTTCTAAAGGCAGAATAAGAGAAGGGAAAAAAGACCATCTAAATGAATAAGATCAATTATTATCACTAATTGTGAATTTGGCTAAAATAAAAACCTGGAGTCACAGTGGGTCCTCAGGACTGAGTTTGGGAACCACTGGTGTAGAGGTTTGTTTTCACTCTGACATTTAAAGGTCTTTTTCTGCAGATCAGTCACAAAAAAGCCTAATTAAATCCACTGTGATTTAATTTTTTTTTTAAACAATAAAACATATAAGGCTAACTTTGGGAATGCTTTGGGAAGGCATTGTACCTAACCAGGCTTTCAAGATTTCCCAATTTAAATAAGACAGAAATGTTTGACAAAGGGTATATATTCTCAATTTGTTAAGAGCTTTTTTATGACTTACCCATTACAGTGTGTGTCTCGGGTGACATCTGATCATTCCTCTCTTCAGTTACCTCCTTGAACTCAGTCTTCACAGTTATTGGTCTCGAAACCTCCTCTTTCACACTAGCAGTTTCCTCTTCCTTTAAACATGGTCTGTACTGTAATACACTGGCAGCCTCACAATCCTCTTCCTTAATGACACTTGACTGCTTTCTCATGAAATGTCCTGGATAGGATTTCATGTCAAAAACAGGGGTGTCTTTTTCCATGTCTCACCACTTCCTCACATTTGCAAAGTTCTGCTGTTGCCTACATTAAAAAGACATCCTCCAGTTTCTCTCAATGGGGATGAAAAGTGTGTTGTTGGCACAACTGCAAATAAACAAAGTAAAATTAGTGAGGTAATAGAAGCAATAAAGCAGCATTAATAGCGTCACAAGTGCAGATGCTGCATTTGTCACATGGCAGAGCTGGGAAGTCAGAGGTTGCAGTTGCCCCATTTGCAACCTTTGTGCATTGTTACCCAAGTGGGAGAGTAACACTGGATGTCCCCAAACACTAGCAATGCGTTCCATAGTCCAAATCGAAGAAGAAACTAATGAGTAAAAAAGGCACAAAAAGTATGTTCTCTAAAACAGATTTTTATACTCATGTCCATTATCAATAGTATTATTTCTGCATGGAAGGTGTGATTAAAACTTTCAAAAAGCAACCACTTAGCGCAACGTAAGAACAGTAACTTGTATCAAATTAACATTGGTTATTCCGTTACTGTTCTTTCTGGTACTGTTACGGTTTAATTTCTCAATATTCAGTATTATTGAGGTGATTCATTTAAATTATTCTAATAAATTAAACATATAAAGTGTTACAGTATGCCCTGATCACATTGTACATTGCCATTCATAGTTCAGGTTAGGTTTTCTTTCTGTTATCCGAGTTTTAGTTAAACAACGCATTAGTTATAGTGAAATCCTTATAAGTAGGTGAAGGTGAAATTTATAGTTTTATAGGGTCACTAGCTGATACCTGCAGCTTCACAATAATTTTAGTAAAAAGTTGTCGCACTAAGTCTACAAAATAAAATGTATAAGCAAAAAGAAGGCAATATTTTTTCCTGATGTTTTATTTCAAATAAAACAAGATTTTTTTTAATCAGTGTCATACTAAGAACTCACCCCTTCTCGGATTACTTCACAATAAACGGCAGTCTCAATTATCACTAATTTTAAATAGATAGAAATCTGCTCATCAATGTGAGCTAAATATAACTTTTGTTAAAACACATCTTTATTTATTAGCATCTGCTTTTATATCTCATATAAAGCATTCATGAGATATCTTTCATAATAACTCAACAATGCTAATATTAATTAATATGCTATTTGTTATATCTATCTTTTATAAATTAAATTTCTTTAATATACTTATTTTTTAATTATTAAATAAATATACACATACAGTAGTATATTTTTAATATTTAAAAACATATCAGGTCTTTATATTTCTGGTTATATGTGGTAAATCACATATTTGATTGCAACTTTTCATTAAGGGCCCTTTTATACTTTTTATTATGAAGATTAATCTTTTTTAGTTGAATTTGTCATATCTCAAATTTAATCAATTAATGTTTATTAAAGTTGCTTCTTATATTTTCTTCTAAAAATTTATTACTTTATTATGTATGATGATCAAAAAACAAACATACTTTTCCCTTTTCACCCCCTCAGGGGCAGAATTTGGAAAAATCCTTTCTTAGTGGGTGCCTACGTCATAAAAGGAACGTATCCTCCAAATTTCATAGTTCTAGGATCAATGATTGAGGCTGGGTGTTGATATGTCACCCAGTCAGTGGATGGATGGATGGATGGATAGACAGATAGATAGATGACTTTGGTGGAGTACAAGGAGAGAAAGGAAATTTAAAAAGACAAAGTAAATACAGGCAATTGTACAAAATCAAAGGTTCAGAAAATTAAAGCTTTTTGAATGAGTTAAACAGAGTAAAGAATTTAAAATTGCAAATTCTGTACATAAAAATTATACCCTATGGACATTTTCACATTTTATTGTTGTACAACCTTGAAACACAGTGGAAGTGGTTTTTTTTTTTTCTGTTTTTTGACACTGATCAACAGAAAAATACTTTTTAATGTCAAAATGAACCAATCTCTGCAAAATTGTCTATATTAATTACTGATGTAAACACAAAATAAATAAAGGCATAACTATTTAGCCCATTTAATATGACACCCTTAAATCTTCAGTGATGCAGTCAAACGGTTTTAATGGTCACTTTAGTAGCACAATTGAGATCACCTGTCTGGAGTTTCAGTTGATTGTAGTTGTAGAAGAACATATGCTCAGTTTTTATAGGTCTATTCAGGGCTTGTATTCTACTCTGTTAACTTGAAAATGTCATCACTAGGAAAATATATGTTGTTGTTTAACAATAAGTAATAAACTGGGTTTCATGTACATTAAATAGTTTCATACTAGTTATTTTCTTGAAGTTGTAACCAAATCTGTATCTTTACAGGCACACAATATATTGGAATTTTAAGGACAGCAGTTATTAATAAGGCAATTAATGACCTCTGTATGCAATAAAGCAGATAAATGTTTGCTAACTAAGGGTCGCCAGACATGACTTGACTGTTTTTGGTTCAAATGAAGATTAATGGCAAGAGTGAGGATTATAAAACTATAAAAACTGGAGACTGCTTAAATTCGGGACTTTAAAGTAAAGTTTTGGATCAGCAGTTATACTAATAAAGACCTCCTTTTGTTAAATTAAAATATTGTGGCTTATTTTCGTCCACATATTCTAAATGCACTCAACTATATGTGTAAGATTCATCATGTCAAGAGTTAGTGTGCTATGCCGAACTACACAAGCAACTCCATTAAAGGGAAATTGAAAAGCACAAGTTAGGAGATGGAGACAAGCAAATATCCAAGTCGGTGAATATCCAGAGAAGTCAATCATGAAAAAAGAGTATGATGCAGCTGTAAATCTATCTGCTAAAGCAAGATACACAAACTGAAAAAGATGAGTGAGAAAGGCCACCAAGAGGACCCTGGCAACTGTAAAGGAGTTATAAGCTACAGTGGCTTACACTGGTGGAACTGTGTAAACAAAACATGCTGCCTAAGTGTTTCACCAGTCACAGTCTTATGGGAAAGAGGCAAAGAGAAAAAAAAATGCACAGGAATAAAAAGCACACGGGAGTCTCTGAAGTCAGTTGGAAGAAGGCTCTATGGTCTGATGAGAACAAAGTGAGCTCTCTGGCCATCAAAGATAATGCCATGCTTATGCACTGCATATTATCACAAACGCACCATTCCTGCTGTGGCCCCAGAAGGCTTGTGAGGAGAAACTGAAAGCAGTAAAATATATAAAAATCCTGGGGGAAAACCAGATGCAGGCTGCAAGAAGTTTGCACCTCAGGAGAAGACCAGCAAGACAATGAAAGTTACACAGGAATGGCTTGTAAACAACAATGTTAATGTCGTGGAGTAGCCTAATCAGAATCCAGGTATCAGTTCAAAGGAGAATCTGT
Organism: Polypterus senegalus; assembly: GCF_016835505.1. Classification (NCBI taxonomy): domain Eukaryota; kingdom Metazoa; phylum Chordata; class Cladistia; order Polypteriformes; family Polypteridae; genus Polypterus; species Polypterus senegalus. The sequence goes on along the minus strand of NC_053157.1, from coordinate 228,835,312 downwards.
GGCTGGAGTTGAAAGTCTGTTCACGGATAACCAATATGACACCTGATAGAGTTTAAGCACTTTTATATAGAAAGAGCCTCTTTGCGGTTCTGACGCATGCGTATTGGGATACAGATGTACAATTTAAACAGATTTTTATTTTCATGGGAATTGTTACAAATGCATCAATGCAATGGATAACTGCCCGTGACTGAATTTCGTTTCTTTCTTTCTTTCTATTAAATAAAATTACTTTTTTGAATATTTGTCTCCGAGATTTGTTAATTGTCTTTGCAAAAGCTATTCTAATGGGAAACTGTTAACGTTTTAATACAAAAGTCATATCAAGATTTCCTTTGCTGTCTAATGTTATCCCCTGAAGATGTACTACACTGTGTGCACAATTATTAGGCAAGTTGTATTTTTGAGGATTAATTTTAATATGGAACAAACACAGTGCTATCAGTCAATCCAAAATGTTAATAAACCTGAAACCTGAATGTTTCACAACGGAAATGTGAGTGTGAACATCATCAGGGGAATACATATGTTCGCACAATTATTAGGCAACTATTAGTGTGCAGATTTATTATGCAACTAAAGGAAAAATGAAAATTTTCCCATCTCACTTGTTTATTTTCATCTGTTATAGTGAGAATAATAAACAAACACCTCAAAATTTACAAATAAACATCTCTGACATTTCAAAAAAAATAAATCAATCAATCAATGACCAATATAGCCACCCTTCTTTCCAATAACAGTCATAAGCCTTTCCATTCATGGAGTCTGTCAGTTTCTTGATCTGTTGACGATCAGCTTTTTGTGGAGCAGTGACTACAGCCTCCCAGACACTCTTCAGAGAGGTGTATTGTTTTTCTCCCTCGTAAATCTAGCGTTTAAGAAGTGCCCACAAGTTCTCGATAGGGTTTAGGTCAGATGAGGAAGGGGGGCCATGTCATTATTCCTTCATCTTTAAGGCCTTTACTGGCTGGCCACGCAGTGGAGAACTTCGAAAGCATGTGATGGAGCATTGGCCTGCATAAAAATCATGGTCTTTTTCCTGTATCACTGTTTGAAGAAAGTGTCTTCGAAAAACTGGCAGTAGGTTTGGGAGTTGATTTTGAGTTCATCTTCAATGCAAAAAGGTCCAACTAGCTCATCTTTAAAAATACCAGCTCATACCAGTACCCCACCTCCACGCTGGAGTGGAGCTCTGTGCCCATTACTGATCCACAGGTCCATCCATCTGGTCCTTCAAGAGTCACTCTCATCTCATCGGTCCATAAAACCTTTGAAAAAAATCTGTCTTCAGATATTTCTTGGCCCAGTTTTGACGTTTCAACTTATGTTTCTTGTTCAGTGGTGGTTGGGTTTCAGCCCTCCTTACCTTGGCCATGTCTTTGAGCACTGAACACCTTGTACTTCTGGGCACTCCAGGTAGGTTGCAGCTCTGGAATATGAAAGTACTGGAGGATAATGGGTTCCTGGTAGCTTCACGTTTGATTCTTCTCAAATCTTTGGCAGCTAATTTGCGTCTTTTGTTCTCAATACGTTTCTTGGACCCTGTTGACTATTTGCAACAAAATGTTTGATGGTTCTGTGATCACACACCAATATCTTAGCAATTCCAAAAGTGCTGCATCCCTCTGAAAGACTTTTACAATTTTTGACTTTTCAGAGTCAGTTAAATCTCTTTTTTGGCCCATTTTGCCTGAGGAAAACTAGCTGCCTAATAATTCTGCACACCTTGATATAGGGTGTTGATCTCCTTAGGATTGGTCCCTGCCTTGTGCCCTGTGTTGGCTGGGATTGGCTCCAGCAGACCCCCGTGACACGGTGTTCGGATTCAGCGGGTTGGAAAATGGATGGATGATCTCCTTAGGCCACACCCTCCCTCATTACACAAATACACATCACCTGACGTGCTTAAATCCAATAAGCATTCAAGTTAATACAGCTTGGAGTTGGAATATATGCATTAAAAATGATGATATGGTCAAAATACTCACTTGCCTAATAATTGTGCACACAGTGTACAATACCTTTCTTGGATACAAACTTCTTTCTATAGTAATTCCGCTGGTGGAAGACCGGACAGTGTTAACGGTTGAAGATATCCTAACAGGATATTGGAAGTTGATGTTTTCATCTTCTGCACCATCTGCACCAACTGTTTCAGCAGTGTCTATTGATACGCATTTAACCAATTTGCCGTGCAACTGATTGACATTTTTGGACGCATTTAACCAATTTGCTGTGTAACCGATCAACATTTTTGGCATTCATTCGTTTGACTTCCTCGTTTCTTGGTGTTAGGATTGCCCATGTACTCATTCTGTTGATAACCCTTCGTGATGCAAATTTTTCAATAAGATTTGGACATAATATGTGTTCTTTAATTGGGAACTTAAAGTGAGGAAAACATAAAAATTTATAAGAGCTGAGAGTGTAGGAAGTGTGTTTGACAAAAGCATTCACCCGAAGGAGAGGCGAGAGAACTGTGGTTTTGCTTGAATATGCTTAAGAGGAGAGCGAGACTTGAAGAATCTCAAGGCAAAAGTCTCATTTCACGAGACTTGAAAAAATTCTCTCTTCCAAAAAGTCATGTCTAGTCGAAGATTGGTTTTATATAATAGAGATGTTAATTTAGACCACTTGGCAGGGATCTGTTCTCACTTTGACATTAAAGTTTGTTTCTGTTATCAAAAAGCCAAATTAAATCCCCTGTCATTTTATGTTGTATAGCTATAAAACTTGAACACTTCCAAGGAAATGAATACTTATAGGAACTGCATCTTGTATGTTTATAGGTTTATATAGTTTTCATTGTCACATGTACTGAATACTCTGGAATTCTTACTTGCATGTGCTAATCATAAATGTAACATATCACCCCTCTCTGGTATCATGATAAATGAGTTGACCTGTCTTACCTCCAAATTTCTGTCTCCCTTAATTGAATATTAAGAATATTTAAGTTTAAAATATGTTACACATGACAAAGAGTTTACAGTAGCTTGCATGTTTGAAGAAACTGCAATATGCACCAGATACCAAGGTTTTTAGGCTGCATTCACATGCAGAGATTTTTCTGGAGTTGCAACTTATGATGTTGCATCTTGCCTGTTCAGTGTGTTTCCAGTTGGAATTTTGAGAAAAACGTGGGAGGTCACCGATAATTTGTTACTTGCTACCCAAATAAAACTCAAGAGCAAACTAAACACATTCAAGGTGTGTGGGGTTACTCCAAATTTAATTACACCACAAAAAAGCCAAATCTGGCTAACCACTTTATATATTTTTTATTCTATTCAATTGACAAAGGTGAAAGGGCATTGCTGTTTCACAACTCTGAGAATTTGTGTAGCATTGTTTTCATGTGAAATTTCAGACTTACAAACTCTGATAGCACAAGAAAGCAGCAGACTATGGTATCCAACTTCTCAAAGTAACCTGCTTTTAATATCTGAGCATGCAGTCCCTTAACTTCTGCAAATGAAAATTTGATTTTCTCAAGATAAAAAAAACATTTTTCATATATATCACTACTGAATCTTAAATGTCATTTTTAACAGGAAAAAATCCATCCATCCATCTCCTAACCCGCTGACTCCGAATACAGGGTCACGGTGGTCTGCTGGAGCCAAACCCAGCCAACACAGGGCACAAGGCAGGAACCAATCCTGGGCAGGGTGCCAACCCATCGCAGGACACACACAAACACACCCACACACCAAGCACACACTAGGGCCAATTTAGAATCGCCAATGCACCTAACCTGCATGTCTTTGGACTGTGGGAGGAAACCCACGCAGACACGGGGAGAACATGCAAACTCCACGCAGGGAGGACCCGGGAAGCGAACCCGGGTCTCCTAACTGCGAGGCAGCAGCGCTACCACTGCGCCACCGTGCCGCCCTCAGGAAAAAAATCATATAATTTTATTAAATCTAACACTTTCTAACCATAATATGACCTGATTAAGCAGGGTTATAAAGTAGGATAAAATGTCAGAACACTGGTATTGTGAATCTCTATGCATTGGTTATGTAAAATATAAAAACACTGAATACAATTAGCCAAAAGCAGCCTGAGTGCCAGAGCCAACAAGCGCCCAACCCTCAGTTATACGGTTCATGAAACAAGTGAAAGCGACATACATCTTTCAAATCATTTCACACTGTGATTTTCTCCCTACATACTGATATGCAACTTCTGTGCTCAACATTTTTTTTTTAAATTCAAATAATATAACAAATTCACCTGAAGCTGCATTAAAATGAATACACAAAAAAAGAATCAGAGGTATGAGAAATTAGTTTAGTACACTGAATACTCATTCCATTGTTAAAAGTTAAAAAAAAAAAAAAAACAACAATGAAGGAAATGGTTCGGACATATGAGGCCAATGCACAGAGACTTCCTTGTTTATTCACATCAGGACTACAGCCTGTGATAAATTTGCTAATAATTCTTTGATGACATTATATTCATAAAATGAAAAGCTCCAGGGCAAACCATACTGAAGCATTGTCAAAACATCAACTTTAGTTTTAATAGCTGTAAGAAAACCGTGGATACTGTTAACGCATAAGTTTTTAAAGTTGAAATATTAAAAATATGTGCATACATAAATGCATATATAGTAGCTACCCTCCGTGTGGATCAATAATGAAGGAAACCGTGGACTGTGGAAATAAGAAATAAAACAGAAAGGTTCATTCTTCTTTATACAATTTTTAAAAAAGGATATCAGTATTTAAGTTACAGTATATTCTTATGTTACAGTAAGAAAGGAGATAAGCTACACCTATGCACATCCCTGACTGCTACTTCGCCATTGAGAACGCTCTCAAAATTTACTGATCTTTTCATTATGGTTATTGTCCATTGTGCCCTCCATTCTTCCTATCATCACAAGGTGGGTCGGTACAATCTTATGTTTGCCTACTCAAGAAATGCACATTAAAATTTCATGTATATACTGTTGATTATGTTTTGTAAATGTATTTGTTTGTTACAAAGATCCTGGGCTGCTTTGCCTTCTGGCATGTGCTACTGCCGCTCCAACCTGCGCGCCGCTCACCTCTTACCTGTGGTTCAGCCTAAACGCCGTCCTTCTGTAAAAACAGACGTCCTGTCTGCGAGTAGCCTTTCCCGTCTCTAAGTCGCTGTGTCAGTGTGTATCTTAGAAAACGATCTGCTTCTGCGGCTCAACGTCCATTTAATCACACATTTGCCATGCCTTTCCACTTCAATACAAAACAGCAGTGTGATCAGTCTCTCTCCTCCTGAGCTTCAACAATACGCCAATATCTTCTTCCGGGTTATGACTGGTGGCACGTGTTTCTGGATCATGTGACTGGCAAGCGTGGAATAAATAGAAAAGCCAGCCACAGCTCAGCAGAGACTCGGGGAGGATATATGTAAACTTTGAAGTAAAGTGAAATCAGATGGGGGAAAATATTGTTGGTTGCATAGATATCGTGCAATGAATAGAAGAGCTGAAGATATATTGTATATTGTCAACGTTGACCAATAAAAGGTGTTATTTTACTTGACTTGTCACTAGAAGAGCTGACAAAGGCTTAGGGCATGTCATGTCTCTAGTATACCCAGCACTGTCAATGAAGTTCAGTTAAGGGAATGTTAAGTTCCATTGACTCTCGGTTATTTAAGTTTGTTTGGAAGGAAAAAGCTGAATATATTAAAGAAATACATTGTTCAAAAGTAAAAATGATGGTGACCCAAACGCTATGGATTTCCAGACTGTTCAAATTAAATATTTGCCAAGCCCCATGCATTATACTGCTCTGAAATATATGGGGGTTGAGGTCACAGTGTCGGGAAAAGTGGGGCTGGATGTTGAGCATGTGTTAAAAAGTGTTGTAATTTCTACATGTTGTGACCGAAATGTATGCAAATATCCTTAAATGAAAGTCTGCAATGTGAACTTTAATCTCGTCTCAATTGTTTGATTTGCAATTTTAAACTGTGGAGCAGAGGGGAAAATCAAACAATTAAACACTGTATGTAGTGGTACTGAATCCCAAATTTGGTATATGAGAGTTGTGGTTGCTTAAAATTCTTACTCTATAGTGATTTTTAAGTATAGTAAACTCCCAATCAAACTTTCCAGAATTTCAGAAACAAGCACTTGATTCATGGAAAATTGAATTTAAACTCAATTTCTCTGCCCCACTTGCATAATTTGGAACAATAAATACATATTATCAGGCAACACATCTATAGTAATAAAGGAGTGGGCTGACCGGGTGTTTGTTTATGTATCTGAACTTCTTAATGAGCAAGCGAATTTGTACACTTTGGATGATTTTATAGGTTTGACGGGGCAAGTGTTTCTCCAAAAGATTACTTAAAGGTAATAAAGAGCATTTTTGTTGTTTAAAGCCCATTTCAGTTATGACACTTTCTTTTTTTGTACTCCACTATTTGTAATCAGTGGGATCAGTATTATGGACAAGAAATGTAATAATTACTTATTTAGAAAAGCTTTTTTTCTCTGATTATGGCACTTCAAAAGCTTATGGCTAAGTGGAAAAAGTTATACCCTAAATTTAACTGGAGTAATATGTAATCTGTCTGACATAAGAAAGAGGACTGTTTCATTTATGTTATTTATTTATGTTAGGTAGATTGCCCAGAGGGGACTGGGTGGTCTCATGGTCTGGAATCCCGGCAGATTTTTTTTTTTGTTTTGTTTGTTTGTTTTTTCTGTCCACCCTGGCCATCGGACCTTACTTTTATTCTATGTTAATTAATGTTGACTTATTTTATTTCCTTACTGTCTTTTATTTTTCTATTCTTCATTTTGTAAAGCACTTTGAGCTTTGTATGAAAATGTGCTGTATATAAATAAATATTGTTATTGTTGTTGTTGGATAAATGAAAGGAGTCCATTCAGTCCATCAAGCTTGTTTGTTCAGCTAATAGCTAAGCATTCCCAGTATTTCACCCAGATACTTCTTTAAGGTTGTCAAGGCTTCCACTTCAACTACATGTCTTGGTAGTTTGTTTCAGAAAACCTCAACTTCTCTGTGTAAAGAAGTGCTTCATGGCTTCAGTCCTAAATGCACTACCTGCTAATTTTCACTGATAGACGCAATTTTAAAGAAACTGGAGATTTTCCTGGGTCACTTTACTGCACCCTGTCTTATGACATACGCCTGTATGAACAACCTGCCGTTATAGCAAAATGGCTTTGTCAGCTATTAACCCTAAGTAGCTTGCAAGGAGTTATTTTTTAAATCAAATTTACCAACAAACTAAAAACAAACAAATAAATAAATGAATGAATGAATAAAAAGATGCCTTGATTACACTGGATATGGAATTTTTAAAGAAACTACAATTGCCTTTACTGTACTATTAGCACACAGACTTATCTTGCTCAACTGGAAGAATCCTAACTCACCTCTTTTAAGTCAGTGGGTAACTAATGTTATATACTATTTGAAACTGGAAAAATCCAATTTTATCTTAGAGCATCTGTTCAAAACATTTTTAAACCTGGCAGGATCTAATCAATAACATTTTAGAATAAACATTTTAATTGGGGAGAAAGACTCCTTTCTCTCTTTACTCCTCTCAAAAGGTTTACTTTGGCTGTTGGCCTTCCTCTCTTTCTCATGAGTGGGGGTTGAATTGAATTTAGTTTTGTTAAGTTTGACTTGATTGTATGGAATGTTAAATGCTTTTAATAAATTCAATAAAATAAATAAATTATAATGTCAAACTCACACTGAAAACTCATAATAAAACAACAGTGCCCTATGTATTGAATGTGAGGCTGGTTTTAGTCACATACTGCACGTCTCCTTGTTGTATCAATTTGATTGGAGATATGTTACGTGTGTAAGAAATCTTCTATTAGCTTTTTAATTCTAGCTATTTGTTTTTATAACTTGGTGTACTGTATTTCTGAAAATTTCTGAACCAAACTGATATTTTTGAGTATTTTGGGAAAAGTCCTTTAAGGACTGTTGTGCAGGTCAATGTGTGAATAATAAAAAGATGATACCCATTAGACTTAAAAACAAGGTCTGAGTGTGTGTCAGATAAGGGACCTTTATTTATACTTACTGATATCGAAGTACCTTATTAAATCAGCTACTTGGACATTCTACTTTTTGAAAAGGAGGTGCATTTGTCAGAAACTGATGTTTAGGGATTGTCATTTTATATGCATTGTCTTAGGAATTTTGGCACACTGATCACATAAATCACCTTAATAAAAATAAATAAATAAATAAAAAAGATAAACTTCCACCTTGGACCAAATAAAGTAATATCTATCTATCTATCTATCTATCTATCTATTACAAACATACATACATACATACATACATACATACATACATTCAGTTTTTTAGTTACAATGTGTTTACAATTTATCATTATATTATTATGGTTGGCTGCTCAGTGACATTCTGTTCCTGACCTGACTAGTGTGACTGTTGATGGTCCAGTAGGGAGGAGTCAGAAAAGCACCAAGCTTTTTCCATTCATGCCAAATGCTTGAGGAATGTGTCAATCCCAGCTCGATGGCACTGGTGTTGATTATGATCAGCATGTCAGAAACTGTCAATCATTTACGAAACAAAGTATGTTAAAATGACCAAAATAGTCTGGCTACAAAAACAAAAAAGGACACTACTGAAAGAGCAGGATCTACTTTGGAATACATTGTACTCACTCAGTTACTGAGGACGATAATCCACCAAATCTAAATCATCAACTCATTGGTCCCACTAAAAAACTTTTCTTTGCTGCAAGCAACAATAGACATTGAGAGGTTGGCTCCAAAGCAGAGCTGGTACAGCTGCATCTAGACCAAACCGAAACAGACCAGCAGTTAACGTTAGAAGGTGAGGACATTTCAAATGATCTGGACAGTGTACTGACATGGCATGTGGTTAATGGACTGGCTTCAGACTGGTGGAGACAATGAATATAGAAGCTGCATTTAAGACATTTTCAGGCATGCTTGAATGTCCAATATGTACACTTTTAAAAGCTAAGCTTTATTAATTAAATAATATTATTTTATGTAGTACATTGGTCTAAGATGGATGTATCAAACTGATGTGAAAGTATGCCTGTATGCCATAGACAACTGTTAGAAGTAAACATGAGACAATAAATTGATTAACGATAGGGTATGGAGTACGACAAAGCCATAAGTCTGCCTTATGCCTCATTGCAGCCGTGACAGACAAGTCAGAAGTTTTCTTTCTGTTTAATATTTTTTTTTCTTCAAACCAAAGTATGTTTATTTATTTATTTACCTATTTATTTATTTATTTAAAGAGTTTCTGTTAAAAGCCAAATTTTTCCCTGGGGACAAATAACATTCTATCTATCTATCTATCTATCTATCTATCTATCTATCTATCTATCTATCTATCTATCTATCTATCTATCTATCTATCTATCGTCACCCTACTTATTATGTGTGTATCATGCAAAATGCTGGTTTAAAGAACTTGGATATTGGAATTAAAAGAAGAACTTTCAACAAATTTAGATATGTAGATGACACTACTCTCAAAAGTAAAAGTGAGGGGAACTTGAAACTTTTGATGAAAGCGAAAGAAGAAAATACAAAGCCTGGCCTGTGGTTCAATATCAAGAAAACTAAGATTACGACAATCAACCCTCTCAAATATTTGTTAATAGATGAAGATGAAGTGAAAGCAGTGACCAATTTTGTTTTCCTTGGCATCGAGATTTATGTGGATGGAGGCTGCAACCATGAAATTAAATGTTGCCTACTTCTGGGAAGGATAGCTATAGCAAATCTAGACAAGATGAAGGCCAATGTACAATCTGATGCTACAGAAAGGTATTTTCCTTCCATTTGGTTATATAAAGGACAGGATTGGATATCAAATTTTGTTATTAACCTGCCCACTAAGGTCCTCTCATTCTGTGCCCCTCACTAACCTGCACTCTGTGGGTGACAGCAGGGCCTTCAGCTGTATATAGCGCCCTGACTGTGGAATGACCTCCCAAAATTAATGACATCAGCTGACTCACTTCATTTGTTTTTAACTCGTTTGTTTAGGAGGACATTAAACAGACCTGACATTCGGCCCCTTCTTTCATTTTACCCCCTCTGTCTGTCCAGGTACTCAGGGTTTGCATTTCTATCACAATTTATGTTATTTGTTCAAGATTTTTTTGTAGTATTATATGTTGTATTTTAGTCTGAATTATTGTCTTTTATTCTATTTGAATGTTTTGTATATCCTGTATTTATCTTTATTAGTGAAGATATTATTTGTAGCCAATGTTATATAGGTCCTGTTGTTCTCCCTTAATTTTGGGCATAGGAAGGATGCTATATAAATAAATTGTGTTCTTATTAGTATTTTTTTTTCTTTTATGATCCATCGTTTATAATAAGTGACAAAAACTAGAGCAGTTCTATATAAAGCAATATATAGCATAATTCAGTGTATAATATGTATTGCCGTTTTCTTCACATACATGTTTTAAAATATTAGATTGGCTTAAATGTTAATTCTAAATTGGTTTAGAACAATATTGCACATATGCATAGTACATTTTTAAAAAAACAATCACTTTTATTATTAACGTTTTATTATTAACGTGGTGTAAACATTATAATTCTATTGTATATTTCGTTTAATGAATGTAAAGGAAAAACTGTTTTCAATTAACACAGATCTTGTTGATTTTAATTTTGTCGACATGTTAAATGGTTCCCACAGACCCAAACAAAACGTAAATGTTAATATTAATATTTCACAAAAACGATCCGTATTGTTTAGTTTGATGTATGACACGACGTGATGGCAGAAACACTCTGAACTTCACAATGATGCGTATTATTTGGTTTGATGTACTTTTGTTCCTTCTCATTTTTATCGCTTAATTTCTGAACGGGTCCTTCACCCGACGTCACTTTCCGGGTTTTGCCGAGACCTGCCGAAACCTTCCAAAAGTAATTTTACGAAGTAAGTCCTGCAACGACAGATACGTCACTTCCGGGTCTGTAACTGCGGTGACGCATGGTGCTGTAACTCTGCAAGTGGATGCTATTCGGTTTACTCGCGAATCAGGCGGCAGTGCCGAATAAAGGTATTGTTTCCTTCATAGTGACGATTTTCGCCATCCCCGAACGAGTCGCTATTGTGGAACTGTACGTGGAGACTCGGTCCTTCAAAAAAACACGTACGTCAGAATTTAGTGAAAAAGTGTAAAGAAACGGGCAATGTAGCGGATAAGCAACGTGTTAGACAGCGAACCGTCCGGACTCCGCAGCTGGTGGCAGTAATTCAGGAGCGCATGACAAATAATCCTGAAACGTCAACGAGGCGTCTGTCACAACAAGTTGGGGCATCGAGGAGATCTTGTCAGCATTTTTTTCATAACTTTACAGCTGGATTCAGCTCTGATGTGTTTCCATCAGTGATAGCCATTTTTAAACACAAGTTGACATTTAAATGTGTTTTGTAACCACATGCAACAGGTCAGTAGATAAAAACCCAAAAGGGTCATGTAGGATGGTGACAAGCAGGTAAACCAGGGAAAGACCAGCTCTGACATCCATGTAGCTTTAAAAAGTGAGCAAAGTGGCAGCAGTGGCCTACATGAAGTCTGCCATCTCCTTCATGAGATTAGCTGGTATTCTTTTTCTTTGATTCTGTATTTTGAAAAGCACAGCAGCATGATTTTTACATTTAAAGGACATTTAGAAATATTTCTGCTTTTCTTCTAGATTGAAATGCTTAACTCTCTTTTGTTGATTTCATTATATTTTGTCCTTTCTCTGTGCAGTTTTCCCCCTTCGTTGTATCTTATTAATGACAATTAAAAATAAGCAGAGCAGACACCCAGGCAAACAGCACTGAATAACACTGAAGTTTAGCGTCAGACCCACTAATTAGTAAATAACAGATTTATTAAACAATTAGAACAGCTGGAAAAGTAGAATGAAAATCAAGATGAAAATATTGTTTTAAAAAACTGCTTGGTACATTTTAATATTTATTATTATTATTTTTACCAACCTTAGTTTTCCAATTTCTATTTTGTTCCCAAAACACAGAACTTGGGAAATAACACATCACTTAATTAGCCCAGGAGTCCAATTAAAAACAGAAGCTGGTTGGAAGAAAAACCTGCAGCCACAGGAGGTCCCCAGGAACGAGTTTGGGAAGCACTGTGTTTGATCATTTCACTCCCTGTTATGACCTTGACTTGTTTTTTTTTTACCGTGTCCTGTCAACCAATTCTTACCAAATCCAAAATCAACTGCCACCCAGTGCAGTTCAGTACAACGTCAAGTAGGAACAGAGGACAAGCACTGTAGTGTCTGGTGGCATAACATGTTTGGGAAATATTAGGAGAGAATAAAGTGCCATATGGTGGAGTTGATTCATTTTTCACTGTTGAAATACTGGGATGAAGACATATTCCTTTAACTGGCAATGTTGAGATTTCTTTCTTTCTTTGCTGAATGCTGGTCTCCACAAACCTCAGAAAAGGTTTTCAGGTCAAAGACTATGTCTGGCAACTCTTTTAGGCTCTACAAACATACAATAAGCTTGGACCTAAAACTCTTCGCCTGCACCTTCACCCTTAGACCAAGCATAGAAACTCTAAAAGAAGAGGGAGAGTTATTCTGATAAAATAAAGCTTATTCATAAACAAGAATCCCAAATCTAAACCAACAGAGCATTCAAAAGATCAAAGGTAATGACAAAATAATGCTTAACACTTTCAAACAGACAAAACGTTGATCTCAAGAACTACAAGGTGAAAGGTACTGTGTTCACTGCTGCATTTTACTTGTTTATTATACAAGGTTATATTGTGTTTTCATTTTGATGGTCTCATCTCTCTATTAAAACCTGCCAATAAACCAAATTTCTTTCTTGGAATTACTGAACCTTATACTGATTTTATATAGCAGTTCTAGTACTGTGAGTGCTGTGCAGAGTGGAGGCAGAACCTCTGTGTTTTTCCCAGTTGATTCTGGGGTTCGTCAGGGGTGTGTTCTTGCTCCTACTCTGTTCAATGCTTGTATGGACTGGGTGTTGGGCAAGGTCATGGGGTCCAGTAGCTGTGGGGCATCTGTTGGTGAAGAAAGATTTACGGATCTTGACTTTGCTGACGATGCTGTGATCTTTGTGGAGTCAATGGAGGCTTTGATCGAGGCTCACGAGAGACTGAGTGAAGAGTTTGAGTGTTGGGCTTGCGAGTGACCTGATAAAAACCAAGATCCAGACTTTTAATGACCTCTTGGGCACAGCCATCGGCAGTGTGTCTGTTTGTGGAGACAGACACATGTTTCTTGAGAGGTTTATTTACCTTGGCAGTGACATTCATGTCTCTAGTGACTCTTCCTATGAAGTCAGTAGACAGATTGGGAGAGCATGGGGGGTCATGAGGTCACTGGAAAGGGGTGTGTGGCTCTCCCGATATCTATGCAGAAGGACGAAGATCCAAGTCTTTAGAGTCCTGGGGCCTCATGTATAACACCGTGCGTAGAATTCGCACTATAGCATGATGTAAGCACAAAAGCAGAAATGTGCTTACGCACAGAAAAATCCAGATGCAGGAATCTGTGCGTACTCCAACCTCCAAGTTCTTCCGCTCCATAAATCCTGGTCAGCGTGAAAACTAACGCACGTGCACACTCCTTCTGTCCCGCCCCAATTCCTCCCAGAGTTACGCCTCTTTGAATATGCAAATCAATATAAATCGCCCTTAAGCTCAGCGTTCTGTGAAAAGCACGGGGGAAAATGCAAAAGGAAGCCGATCGACCGACATAGCTTGTTGGAGAAACTCGAAAGTTCAAGTTCACAAATTCGCACAGTGCCCAAAATAAAAAAGAGGTTGTCACATATCAAAGTCGCTGTGAAAAGGCGAGTCGTAGCCCACCGTCTGAGTTTCATATGAAAGCTTATTGGGGTACAGAGAAAAAAAGAATAGGCACACAGTAGGAAAAAAGCATGAAATGTCAACTTCAATCTAGAAATTTCCACTTTAATTATGTAGTTTATTTGGTCATTAACGTAGAATATCATAAACTTCATCTTAAAATTGTTTAATTAACCAGTTTCTCAAAACACATCGTAATTAAAGTAATTAAAGAATAGGCACACAGTAGGAAAAAAGCATGAAATGTCAACTTCAATCTAGAAATTTCCACTTTAATTATGTAGTTTATTTGGTCATTAACGTAGAATATCATAAACTTCATCTTAAAATTGTTTAATTAACCAGTTTCTCAAAACACATCGTAATTAAAGTAGCACGTTAAATGCTTTGTTTTGTATTTGATCTTGTGCTCTATGTGTGTGAATCACTACGTGCTTCCGCTTTCTGTTTCTCCGACAGGACACAGAATCCTATACATTCATGATATTACAGCTCTCTCAATAATTAAAATACAGTACTGAGATTTATACGTGATATCTTTTTCATGATGATAGGAGTTAAAGCATGTTATTAAACAGGGGAACATGGTTTGTGATTGTGCACGACCTTAGATGAAATAATTGTAGTAGTACTGTCTCTTTCAAACGTACTAACCTCCAATTCCTGTGTTTACTTTTCTTTCTCCAAATACCCAATCGCCAGACAATCAGCTCTGTAATAGACATTAAGCCATCTGTAAGCTTACAACGATTCTTGAAAACTTTTAAGGAACATTGAAAAATCTTTGTAGTACATGTTTAATTATTCTATCCATCTATCCTTCCAGTGTCGCGACAGCACAAGGTAGGATCAGTCTGTGAACTAGCTAGTGCTGCGGAACCGTGTCCTCACATGTTTAATTATTAACAATACAGATTAGTTAAATGAAGTTAAAGTTTTATCTATATAATATAATCAACATATTTTGCTGCATTTCATCTTAAAAATGATATCGTCATCATATGTAAATACGCGCTTTATAAAGTGGTGCAGATTGTGCAATATTATAACTGTAGTGTAAATTTACAGTGAGTTGATTGTACATATAAGTACAAACAGTTCTACAAGGATCAATTGATTGAGTACATTTATAGTTCTTGGGATGAAACTGTTTCTGAACCGCGAGGTCCGTACAGGAAAGGCTTTGAAACGTTTTGCCGTGGCTGAGGCAGCGTATGCTTGATGCTGTATACCGATAATTCTCTTTCTGATCAGCTGCTGCTGTGATTCCCCACTCAGATGCAGTGATATAAATACTCTGAGTGGTGCAATGAGAGTAATATGGAAAAAGATGATCCGCTGTGGCAACTCCTAACTGGAGCAGCTGAAAGAAGAAGAAAAAGGTGCAGTGAGAGTAACAACGATAAAGCAGTTATGGTATTTGGAATACTATGGCTATTCCCTGGACCATTATATTGTTACAAGTTAATTACAATCAGATGCATTACACTAATAAACAATATGCGGTTAGTTTTTAGTGTATCTATAAAGCCGCGGCAGGAATGTGGTTCTAAGAAATAAAGCGTAACCACACAGGACCAGTAGCACTGCTTTGACGCTGGGTGCCACCAATCTGCAAAACCGAGCAGAGAATTTGCGTACGACAAGGTATGAGTTACTGTGGGAAAGTGCGTGGCTTTACGCCAAGTGTAAGTTTTTTACATCGCGATTTGAACGTGGAAAAGCTCTTACGCAACATTTCTGTGTGTACGCACCATTCATACATGAGGCCCCTGGTGCTTCTTGTCTTGCTATATGGTTGGGAGACATGGATGCTATCCAGTGACCTGAGACAAAGATTGGACTCCTTTGGTACTGTGTCTCCCTGGAAAATCCTCGGGTACCGTTGGTTTGACTTTGTGTCGAATGAGTTGTTGCTCATAGAGTCCCGAATGAGGCACATTGCCTGCATTGTGTGGGAGCGCCAGTTACAGCACTACAGCCATGTTGCGTGTTTCCCCGAGGGTGATCCGGCTCATAAGATCCTCATTGTTGGGGACCCAAGTGGCTGGGCCAGTCCAAGGGGTCGCCCACTTAACACCTGGCTGCGGCAGATAGAGGGTCATTTCCGGAGGGTGGGATTGGACTGCATGTCTGCTTGGGGGGTTGCCAACCGGGATCCTGAGTTGTTTCGTCGTGTAGTGGGTATGGCAACACACTGTACCAGTGCATGCTCCCCAACTTGACTTGACTTGACTACTTTAATAGAGGTGACTGGATAGATGACTTAAAACTTTGCTTTTCTTTTGTAGTTCAGAAGGCATTTACGAGGTGAAGCTCCACAAGGAGAAGATGCAGCCTGTGAAGCAAAGCTGTAAATGTGAGGTGAGGAGCCCAGAAACAGTGCTGATTTACAAGGAAGAGGATCCAGATGTAAAGTTTAATGTTGCCGAGCAAAGAACGGTGCTCATCAAAGAAGAAGAGGAGGAAGAAGAAGAAGACTGCAAATGGGAGTCCATGCACTTTACGTAAAAGGACTGGACAAAAATATTAATGTTTACCAGAGAATTAAGAGAGACTACATTTGGATTGTGATGGTGGGAAACCAGCAACACACATATGTTTAGGCTGGAGGATGTGAGTCACTGTTCTGGATGTTTAAAATTCATTACAACGTGTAACAGGATAGCAATCCAGAGTAGTTAACATGATAACACTTCCATACCAGAATGACATTAAGATGATACATCAGAAAGAATTACAGAGATCACACGTGACAGCCCCTGTCAAGTGAGAAAACATGGCGTGCTGGACTCCAGATCAGTCAGGTATCAGTTATAAGTGACTGCAGTGTCTGAGGTGACAGTGACAAAACACCCAGCAATGAGCAACTTGAGATCAGCCAGATGTGGGACAAGTGAACTGAAATTGTTAATAGGTTTTGGATCATAAGCTTCTTAAGGACAGTCTAGACTGCCAAAATAAACTCTCAGATAAACTCAATGGGAGAAATTAAATTATTGCTGAGTTTTAGGCCCGATATGGATAGGCCATAGGATGGAATGATGACACTGTGGTTCATCCTGATGCCTCTCAAGTCCCAGAGGTCAGGACCCGGTCACTGATGATGTGGAGTTTACACATTGACTAAAGTGTTTGGTGTTTTTTTTTTCTTCCTAGTTTTCCTCCTGCAGCCCCAAAGAATAGCATATTAGTTATTTTATTGTCATTCTGTAGAAATGTGCATGACTGTGGCTTCCATACACACCTATGCCAATCACTACCATGAACAAGATGAAGTGAGTTTAAAAATTGGAGGTACAATAGTTTATCCTCAACAAGTTCACTGCCATGTAAACACAGCTTAGATGAGATGCTTACTGGCATGTCTCCCATGGTCAGTAGAGTCAGAGCTCAGGCATTCAATTAACCACTAACAACAAATACAATATCAAGCAATAACTGTGCCATCAGACAATAAATTAAAAAAAAAAAAAACAAATTGTGAGTCTATGGATTTATGGAGCAGTTCATAAGTAGCCTTATGACCTGTGGGTAAAAATGATCATTGGCTGTCCACCCCTTCCTGGTCAATCTGCAGTAAGGTATTAGTGATGGGCCTTCTAATCTGATGACAGAAGCTTTCTGTCTGTTGATTCCAGTGCTCCCAGTATAATTTGCAAACCTTCTAAAAACATGCTTTAACTTAGTCATTATGGGTTATTAAGTGCAGACTGATGGGCAGAAATGGCAGATTTATCTGTTTAAAATAAGATGTCTGACTGCTGTCTGAATACGCTGTATATAGTATAGTTATAATGTGCCTACCCTTACACTGAAGTCAGAAATCATTGAAGTAAACGGATTTTTAAATTAAATCTGTGTTGTCTATGACCATTTGTTTCTGCCCTTTTGGGTTTGGTGGGTGAGAACTGTGCAGTTAACATACAGCAATGTAACTGCTGGTGCATCACTGCGGACTGGCCAACGCCAGATACACCGTTTCAAGTGCGTGTTTGATCATTTATGAAGCGTTCTTCTTGGCCATTAACAACAGGAATGGACGGATAAAATATTACACTTTACGAGGCGCCTTTATTAAATAACCGCACTCATTATTAACCTTAACTGCTGTTCGGGGTGTCTAATTTTTTCCATCTCGGTGCACATTACAAAAACAACAATGAAACTTTAGATTAAATTGTTTTTATTTAGATATTTCTGATCAGATATTACATATCATTACTTTTGCCTGGTGCTAACGAGCTTGGCACATTTTTATTAATAGACTCGTGGTCGCCTGCAGTGGAATATAGAGGACAATGAGAAGAAGCCGTTTCTGTATTACTCCGCAGCCTGACTTGATGTGCTCCTTGGGCGACACTGCTAACATTTTGCCAGCTCCTTCTTTTCAGGGACACAACAAGCTGTTTTGCAATGGATATGTAAGGATTTTTTTGTCCCCGTAGCATGCACCTAAACGGGGTACGTACAGTCATCCCCATTTTTAAAATGGGCAATGTACAGTACTTTAGTAAGCCACAATCCAGCGAGGAGTGGCGAAGTCGCCCTTGGAAGACAGAACACTGTACTTAAATCTGTCGCGACAGGGAAACGACAAGGCCGTTCATTGCATTGCATGTCTCAAGCAACGCATCCTCTTCCACCACTTTTGCAGACTTGCCTCTTGCATTGATAATTTATTTTAAAAACATATATTACCTTTAATAGACTCCAGCAACCCTGTTTAGGACTAGACTTGTTAGAAAATGACTGACTGACCTTTGGGTGTCCGCGTGGGTTTCTTCCCACAGGCCAAAGACATGCCGGTCAGTTGTATTGGTGATGCTAAACTATTCCCAGTCGCGTATGTGTGTCTTGACCCAGTAATGGATTGGCGTCTTATTGTTACTGCCTTGCGTCCTGTACATGCTGGCATAGGCTCCAGCACTGCCCCCAATCCTGCTCTAGTAAAGCGGGTTTAGAAAATGCTTGTTACCTTTAGTAGCTTGACAATAGCTTCCTTGCAGCACTGGCCGCGTTGTCTACTATATAACTTACGCAGATTTTAAACAAAGCGCCAGCCGTCTGTTAATCGTGTAGTCGCGCCACTTTCTCACTTTTTATTTCTATTTTTAAATTATTAAATATACACTTTGTGTCGGTGTGGAGGTCCAATAAGGGTAAACTCCAGGCAATCCTTTATTGTAGCGGGGCTCACGCCCGAAAGACACCGGCAGCAGACCTGCAATGCGCGGTGATGGGTCACGCTGTTAATGTTAGCCTCGAGAAGCATCGGTTTGCAGAGCCGCAGCAAGTCAAGTCAAATCAAGTTGGGGAGCATGCACTGGTACAGTGCGTTGCCGCACCCACTTCACAACGAAACAACTCCGGATCCCGGTTTGCAACCCCGCAGGCAGACAGAGCCGCAGAGCTGTAATATTAGTTCGGATTTCGGATACAGCCAAGACAGAGAGTAGAATAAAACCTAGGAGTTTATTTAAAATACCCCAAAACCAAAACGAAGATTAATTCTCTGCGTTTAATGGGAAAACTAAAGGGGTGCTTATCTTGATAACGGCTTTAAGAGTCCTACGAGTCCTAACAAAATAGCGGCTTCGTCCCGAGAAGTTAGGTGGCAGACATGCGCCACTGTGTCGCGCTCAGTCGAGCGTCTCTTCAAGGCACGGTTAAGACGGCCAGTCCCATATAAGTCCTTACCACACGCACCGCACTCCACTCCACTCTCCTGGTCCACTTAACATCTGGGCTCGCCCGTACACGTCTTTTACTGATCCGGGTTCTGTCTAGCATACAATATCCCATTCAGAGCCAGCATTAATCAGACAAAATCGCACGATTCCCGTGCGGAACCAACACCCCTTCATGTACAGACAAAGCATCTGACATTTGCCGATTGATAAACGCCGTTTATCATAGACGTTTAACACACGAGAACAGACCATTAGTAACTGCACACATGCCACGGTGCCGCTGTTCTGCACAAGTGGCCCAGGCTGCGGGCCTGGCGGAGACGGACTCTTGGGTTTGGCGGGATTGGGGTGCGGCGGAGGGCATGGACTGACAAGTGAGCATCTGAGCGCCACCCCTAGGAAGACCTTCTGCGTTTTGTTCCAGTGCGTCTTCAGTAATTGGATGGTTGGGCACTCGGTAACACCTTCTCCCACCCCAAAGCGTGGCGTTTTCTTAACCCTTTGTTAATCGCGTTTGGTTAAATGTTTACAAGACTTCTGTGACCCTCACCAGAAAAAAAACAGAAGGGATGATGAGATGAGACTTTTGTCCCTTTTGTCCATTGATGTGTATGCATATGCATGAACATAAAACACTCAAGAAAGCGTGACGAAGAAACGGAGGTGCGTGCAGAAAGAAGAGGCAACTGAGAAAGGAAAGCAGCGAATTGTACGATGTAGCTCTCAATGCTCCGTAGTTTCTACTTGTCTTATTTCCCGTTTTCACAAATAGATATCGGTATGATGTTGGCACAGAGCTGTCATTTTTAACGTCTATTCAGTTTTTCATTTGTACATCGGAGCTACGCCAAATACGCTGAAGCAGTATCTTATTCAGTTAGCTGACTTTTATGTCTAAGAGAGTTCCCGCAGACAGTATGTGCAATTCCCTAAAAACCTTTTTTATTGTCTCCTTTTCTTTTACACCTTTCAGACCAAAGAAATCAAGCACATTTCACAAAAAGTATACCTACAGCACATGGCTGTATAATCTAACCCTGTAATTAATATCACAGTGCACATATATAGCATTGACAATCAGCAAAGCGAGTAATTTCCACGTCCATAGACGTCAGGGTAACCATGTTTAACTTATCAGTTCACCGCGATACGTTTGCTAGACCCATTTATCCAAGAGAAACGTAGGAAATCAGAACAGTGTAATGCTGTTTCACACTTTTACACAGGGAGGTAAAAAGGATATAGCGAGTCAAAGCAAGGAAGTGAAGTTGCACCTTTGCTATTTACGTTATATGCCACACATCCATCCTTTGTCCATTCCAGAATTTGCACCCACCATATCTGCACAGAAGATCCACTGGAAGCACGTCACCTGGAATTTCCAAACCTGGACATTCAATATTAACGTGTAGTCTGTGTGAGTGCTTCACAGGTATTACCTGTGTGGACATGGTTCTTAATCGCTCTTAAACTACTAAAAACTTCTTCATCAAAATCAACAGTTTGAAGAGAACCCCTCTGTCAGAACATTTGTAACGTATCATCAGTTCCTCTCAAAATAGCATCATATGTTAAATAATGACATAAGAAAACCCGACAAAAGAGAGGAAAGCATTCAGTCCATTAAAATTGTTCAATAACCCATAATGACAATGTGGAAAGATATTTTCAGAAAGCTTTGCAAATTTAATTCAAATCAAAGAGTGAAATCTCTCATTTATAGAAGTATTCTTACATGAGTGGTCAGGTCATTATGTCTGCTTCAGCTCACCTGTACCCATCAAACAAAATCTGAAAATAAAGATGAAGGTCTCAGTAAGGTTGATCCCTCAGGTTACAAAATATTTTAGGAGTTCTTAGAAAAAAACAGAATATCAACAGTTTTGGAAATGTCTGCTGTGGCAAAAAGAGAGCAGCGACAAGCCTTTGAATTGAATAACGGGTTTAATTAACAGCAAGAATCAGCTTCTCGTTAAGGAACTGGTTGGAGTTTGAAGCTCCAATTTAGCTGGTCATCTTTTGGCTCGTTTCATGCCTCATTTCTATTTGGCTGTCATTTAATGAAGAAAAGAATCAATTCAGAAGACTTAATCCTTAAAAACAGGGCTATTAAAATAGAGGGAAAAGAAGTTAATTAGCAGTAAAAACTGGACACTGATTAGGAAAAGGGTTAGAAAAAAAACTTGCACCCACTACGGCCCTCCAGGCCTGGAGTTTGACACCCGTGTTCTAGAGTCTCACAATTCTTTAAGTAAAGAAGTGCTTCCTGGCTTTAGTCCTTAATGCACTTTCCTTTACAATTCTATAATTTCTCTTTCTATACAAACCGAACTTTCCAACTTCTAAGTGACTGTCCATGTTTGCTAGTTGGGATACACAAAGAGACATGCTGTAGAGGAGCCATACTGTTGTCCTGAATGTGGAAAGTGATTCTTACGTATAGCATCTCATAACTAACGCTCGAGAATTCACAGTAGGGGAAAAAAAAAACACATTGCCGTTCTGAATATGGAAAGACGTTCTCTGACAAAAGTGTTCTTCAGAAACACACAAGGATTCACACAGGGGAAACACCATATATTTATCCTAAATGTGTCAAAATCGTCTCTCATCTGTGTAATCTTTAGAGACCTATTAGACTGCACATGGTAGAGAGACTGCATGGCTATCTTGAATGTGGGAAGAACATTGCTGATATCAGCATTTTTCATAAACACATGAGGACTCTGATGGGAGAGAACTGGAGATATAAGTAAGACAATATCAAGAAATACAGCTCGAAATACACCAGACGTGGGACAAAACTGAGGGTGCTGGAACTATGGGACAAATCAAAAAAAGACCAGGCCCATGTTTGCATCCTGTCAGTCACTGCAGTTATTAGAAACAATGTCAGTGCAATGAAGAGCCTGCAGAGCATGACAATTAGAGTGGTACAGAAGTCACTCCTGCTAAGCCGGTCTTGAGAAATTAACATGAGAGAAGCCACATGGCTGTTCTGAATGTTGGGAAAAAATGTACACATTTAAATGCTCTTCACAAACACTCAAGAATTTACACAGGAGAAAAAGTACATGTTTACTCTAAATGATGGAGACGCTCCTCAGATTAAATGCAGCATGGCATGGCTCAGCAGGGCTTAACATATAGGTGCATTTCTGCATTAAGGGACAGCGTACAGGGCCAAATAAGTATTCAGTTTCCTTCAGTCGTTCAATTTATTATTAAAATGTTAGAACAACTCTCCATGTCTTCACTACTTCTTTTTCCCATCAACTGCACAGCCCTCTGGGTAATACTATTAAAAGGACAGGCTCACTGTTACACACCGGTCACCTACAAGTCCACAGAAAACCTTTTAAACATGAATGCACCAAAACATTTCCAGTTGCATTCTGCATGCACATTTTGGGCTTAAATGTAAGTTTTTACCTAATTTGTAGCCTGTGGGATAAGAATTAATACTCTAATAATAATAATTAGAATTACTAGGATAAGAATTACATACTCAGATGGCTGTCCCATCCAACATTGGCTGTTACGGCTCTGTGATGTCACACTGGCCTTGCAAAGCATCATGGACTGCTGGGAAAAAAAACAAAACAAAAGACGACTCAACAGCAAATTTCCAGGAAAATGTTTGGCCACAAGGTTACCAGCTAACACGGCATATTTGCAGCCAAAAATGCTTTCCATTATCTGTTAAGTTGCCTCCATGCCACGTGCTTCTAGTCTGTTTCCGGGTGATGGGTGGACAAATTGGCCCTGTGGTGTTCTTTGTACACTTGACAGAGGGCGCACTTGTGCAACCTGAACTATCTAGTTTAGCAATAAGGGTTGAAGGTCATCACCCGATTGAAAAGATGACCGCCTGATGTTTTTCGTTTTTTTTTATTTTATTTTATTTTTTTATTTCGAGTGTAGCACACACCAGTGAAAAGGTATGAAATGTACAGTACCATTTGCTCCCTTAAAGGTAGTCACAGTAAAAGGAGATCAATATCATTAATACATCATTCACAAGACATTATGCTATGTCTTGATTTTCACCTACCACTAAATTAAAAAAGCCATCCAAGAAGCCTACATGTGTGCCAACCACTTCATGTAGTGTTTCAGAGAATCATAGAATCCTGGTGTGGAACAAACAGGCACATATGGAGAAGATAATCTCATCTGAATCAGTTGCTGTTTCAAAATAGCCAGTAGCTTTTCCTGATCTCTATGGCCGTATTTTGTCAGTTGATGATTGCAAGGGCGCATCAAAATGATCTGAGGAGACAGGCCCAGCTTCAACATCCCATTGTTATATTAATGTTTTGTGATGTGAAAGGTCAGTGAACTTGCACGTCTTGCTAGTCATGTGATTTATAGTGGTTCCTATTGGTGACAAGTGAGAAACCAGATCAAGTCTAATCCTAAAATTTATCAAAACTACAAACTAGTAAAATAAATTCAAAAGCACAAGGAGTACATAAAGCTGTAAAAGGCTGCTAAAATGCTTATGAGGGGAAAATAAATGCAGGATAATACTGTGAAGGAATTCCAGTTAAACAAGAAGCCCAAGAATAAAGGCAAAGCTACCCAGGAAGGGCCTAAAAACAATCACCGTATATACTCATGTATAAGTCGGGTCTTGAAACCCAAAAAATCGATCATAAAATCAGACCCCGACTCATATGCCTGTTCAAAAATGCGACTTTTTTTGGTTACCATCTTCTTGCCTCCTCTAATCTCACATCAGTTTCTCAGACACATTGAATTTTGTTGCAGCAGCACAGTTACCAATTTCTTTAGCTACTTCAACGTTTAATTTAAAATCAGCTTCATATTTTCTTCTGATGGAACACTCCATTGTAGATAAGGGATGCTCTTACGATAAAAGTGTATGAGTGTGTTACAAAAAACACAAAACAGTGCAAACGTCGCTTCGGAATAGTTTGGGTATTACCGTGTGGTCACGTAGGTACAATAGAGAGAGAGAGAGAGAGGTTAAGAGCACATGCTGATACAGTGCATTGTCACACCCACATAGAAAAAAAGGCAGTGTGCTCTGTGGTTACTCTCTCAGGTGGGCGTTAGCATATCATAACTGCTTGGACCAATACTGTGAGTTTTCCGCATTCAGCTTATACGACCGTTAATATAAAATACCAGAAATTATATGGTGAAATCAAGTCCCAGCTTATCCGTGGTAGAACTTATCCACGAGTATAGATGGTAAATAAATGTCCTTGTGTGGCTGAGTCAGAGCCAAGATCTCAGTCTAATGGAGAATATGAAGAGCCTTTGTCAAGTCCAGTTGCACTCACACTCACAATCACAGCTCATAGTGCTTAAGAAGTTTTATAAAGAAGGGGAAAAATGGAGATGATAGAGACATGTGCCTATAGACTAAAGGCTGTCATGGCTGCTATCTGCAAAATGCTGACTTGAAGGGAGTGAATACTTATCTGAACCATTACTTTTGTGTTTTAAATTTATGATTAATTTAGAGCACTTTGCAGAGATCTGTTTTTACTTTGACATTAAAGATTAATTTTCTGTTAATCAGGCTCAAAAAGGCAAATTAAATCACTGTGAATCAATGTTGCTTAACAATGAAACATGGTAAATTCCAAAAGTGTGAACTCTTTCTTTAGGCACTGTATGTTGTATGGAAATCTCCAGCAGATTTGAGCCACCATGAAATTACTGGAGGCACACTCCTATTTGTGAACTCATCCTAAATGTATCATCTATATCACTTCCTACCCATTTCTATTACAGAAGAAATATTGATCAGCATTTCTATAACATATAAAAACATTTTAAATTCCCTCCCTTTCAAAGATCCAAGAGTACAGTGGGAAAAGGATCTCTGACTCAACATCTCAGAAAAGGAGTGGAAGGCAGCGATGCTCAGAATTCGCTCGAGCTCCATATGCGCAAAGCATACAATTATTCAACCCAAAATTATATATCAAGTACATCTGTCTCATTTAAAATTGTCCAAAATGTTTCCAGAGGAAGACCCAACCTGCAAACGTTGCAATCAAGTTCCAGCCTCACTGGGCCACACGTTTTGGGCCTGCACCAAATTAACATCATTCTGGACAAAATTAATTAAAATCAAATAACAAGCAAGTCAAGTTTTACAAACCTAGGTTTGAAACAAATCTACCCCCACCCATGAGAAAGAGAGCTAGGCCAGCACAGTCAAACTTTAATAGTAGGATGGATAAATAAGTATGAAAGAAAATAAAGTAAAAAAGGGACGAGAATCCACTTCCTCGATTTAAATGGTTATTCTAAAATGCTATTGATTAGATCCTGCCAGGTTTTGAAAAAGTTTTGCATATATCCTCTAAGTGAGAATTAGAATTTTTCCAATTTCCGATAATATATAACATCTGTTACCCACTGACTTTGAATAGGATTCTTTTAGTCGAGTAAGATAAGTCTATGTGCCACTAGTGTAGTGAAGGCCATTACAGTTTGTTGTCCTTCTCCACTTTAATCACATCTTGGAGTGAACCAAACACAGCTGTTACTGGGTTAGGAGGTATTGTGACACCAAGGCTGTCTGAAAGGCACTTAATTTAAAGATTTTGGTCTAGAATGTCGTTAATAGGCATTTAAACAAAGAGAGCAAGCTATCTCTAATCTATCCTTTTAATTCTTATAATTATAAGCACCAACGTATCAATAGGCTTCATGGCTATTACTCCTGTGAAATAAACTGTAATTACCTTTACTGTACTATTAGCACGTAGACTTAACTTGCTCAACTGGAAGAATCCTAACTCACCTCTATTAAGTCAGTGAGTAACTGATGTTACACTATATACTAATTGTAAAAAAAAATTAACTCTCACTTAGTGGATCTGTTCAAGACGATTTTAAAACCTGGCAGTACCTAATCAATAACATTTTAGAATAAGCTTTTATATTGGAGAAAATGATTCTCCTCCCTCTTTTCTACTCCAAGTTATACTCTGGCTGTTGGCCTTCCTTACTTTCTCTTGGGTAGGGTCTGAACTGAAATTAGTTTGTTAAGTTTGACTTGTTTGTATGGTTTTAATAAATTCAATAAAAAAATATTATCTACTGTATATAATATAAACAGATTTCTGTCTTTCTGGCAGTTGGAGTCTGTTGGGCATATTCAGCACTAATATCTGTGATGCAATACATATTGGAATATTTTGTAATGTATGTAAGTAATAAAATAAATTTAAACATTTCATTTCAACAGATGACAAAAATTAGATGAGAATCATATAGAAAATGCCATATAATTGAGGCAACACGCAAACAATTGACACTATAACTTAATAAAGGAACATTTAAGCTTAAAAAATGCAGCAACTAAATAAAACTATTCAATGAACAGCTATAAAGAGGGCACTCTGGCCAGCCATGGCCCAATTTTGAGATGCCTACCTACCATGATATACTGTATATACAAACACCTCTTATTATGTATGCTATTATTCTTGGTATTGTATCAATGTCACTCTCCTCAGGAAACATGAATGTAAGAATCTCATGTCACTGTGTTCACTTGACTTTTCCCCGTGAAGCAGATCTGTTCTGTGCTCCACTTTGACTATAACTTCAATTTCACCCCGTTTTTTTTTTTTTAAACACACGTCATTTTTTATTTTTCCTATTTTATTATAGGTTGGAGAGACCAATAGGAGGCCTCCTGTTACAATGCCAGTACATTTGTAATGGCAACAATACACACAATTTTTTACATATGATGAGAAGATGATACAACTTTTGCGCAAGTGCGCTAACATGAAGTAATAAAACAATCACGTAAATACACATATACAAGCATATTACATTTATACATTCCTTATATACATATTTAGCCTTTCGCATTCCAAAAAATTCAAAACAGTCACTTAAACAAAGTGATTACATCATGAAACTGGGTAATTTCAGGAAATTCAAAAAGTTCATATTGTATAGTCAGTCTTAAGGTGCCTCCTTAGTTCGTGGAAAAAGGCGACAAAAGTACATCTGAGGTGAAGCAGCACTCGTCTCTTAAGAGGCTTTTATTGTTTTTGATCAAACCAATGTAATTAAGTGGTGCTCCAGTTTAATGATCCAGCATAAAGCCTTGCAGACTAGCACCTTAAACTTCTTTTATTACAGCCATGGAATCATTTCACAAGAGAGGCAGTACACAATCTGGCACTGGAGAGGAAAATGGGGCAGATAAAGGTGATCACGTCCATTAAATTTAGCCCATATAACCTTCCACACCTCTTCCTGACAACACTGCAAACAGTAATGCTGTGAAGCCTACTGATGTCATGTTTCAACTGCCTCCTCAGTGAAACTGTCCATCATCCAGAATTAGTCCACTGATTTGCTAATATGTTCTTCCTGTACAGATGCAGTCTTTTCTCAACAGGTTATATCCAACCCATGCTTCCTGTATTTCAATGTTTTTGTTTCACACAACTGCATTTCCAGCTGCATATATCTAGAGATTATTTTATGTGCTGGCTGGGTACTTTGTCTTCATCCCTATTTTTTTCCAGAGTTAATCTCTTTTTGTTTGTAATGTCATACTTAACTGTTTCAGTTCTAACTAATTTTCAAACCATCCCAGTTATCCTCAAGAGGGTTACTGTGGCAACACACTGAGCTGGACAGACTAGTCACCCTATTCTCAGCATACCCTTCTGGGGAATTTTCAAATACATTTTTATTTTGAACACCATATTTAACATTAAGCACCATTACAATGTAATTTAAGTAAATTACAATAAAAACTAAAAATAAGATCACGTGGACTGAGAGAATAATTCAAGCAGGCAAAGAGTCTCTGGGTAAGGAGACATTATGAAATAATAAAAAAAAAAAGATTAAATGATAAATCGAGGAAAAGAGATGAATTAAAAAAGTATTGCATAGCCAAATGCAAATTAATTCAGCAGAAAGAAACACTTTAGTTTTAAAATAATTACATAATTAATTGAATAGAACACCAAAAATAAGAGAGGAAAAAGTAGTCTTTCTTTTGAAATTTTCACTAAGAGATTCCCACAGTCAAACTCAGCACAGCAAGAGATTCACACAGCAGGAGCCACCAGGAGTTGCATAGTGAAGCTTTGGCATAATAAGAAGGCTGGTGTGAGAAGATCCCAGGTCTCTTTAAAAGTTTACAGTGATTGCGCTGTTGAAATCGCCTCCAAAACCTTGAGGTATTTGGTGTTTTCATGATATTACAAAGAGTGAAAGAATGAAGTTTTAACTGCTTCCAGGATGGAAGAACACAAGCAAGTTTTTCAGGACATAAGTTCCACTCATGCAATTCAGCTCAGTTAGTGTTTCGTTGTCTGTTCGTCTCCTTTATTTCATTTCTTACTCAGAATCACAGTACATAATACCTCATATTTGTCTTCATGTCATTTTTCATCCTCTTTCCTGTTATTCAAAAGATTATTATGCAGTTACAGCTTCTGTCCATTTACATTTTTCCCTTTAATTTTACTGATCAGGGATGTGTTTTTACTACTTTATGTAAGTCTGCTTCTTCAAGACTTTCATTACATAAGGGCTCTATTTGCATTTAGTTGCACTGAAAAACAGGATTAGCTTAAAAAAATGATCAAGTATGATCCATATTTAGGTGATCAATGACATTTATGAAATATTTGTTAAAATATCACTTAACTTACAGTCTTGTAGTAAATTGTCCGTTTTTGGTATTGCACCACTGTCATCATTCTGTGAGAGACAGATATTCATTAATTCATTCATTTTCTGAAACCGATACAAGTTAGGGGTAGGTCTGCAGCAGTAGACAATTAACTGGCTCACCATGGTGAAATGCACCTTATTTGTTTAAGATCTGATTTTCTGATGTTTTCTTTTTTTGCCACCCAACATTTGAAATCTGAAGTCTGAATCTGAACACTCTGTACTGGTAAAATGTAATCAATTGATAGGGCTTAAAATGTTAATTTCAGAGATGAGCAGGGCTACAGAGAATACATGAATACTATGACAACAGCTCCCAGGTTCAGTCATTGGGAAACTCCATGGCAGCGGGTTTTTATTTACACCTATTTCCTAGTCAAAGTCTTTTTATTTTCAATTAATCTCATTATTTAATGAGCTGACCTTTTCATTCTCTAATGCTAGAAAATTCTGAAGTGGTTAAGCTTTCTTTGCCGTATTCTTCTTAATAAAGTTTGATCCCTTTATTGCACCCAAATGCTGACACCACTGAATGCTAAGAGGGCATAAAATTGTTTGGTCATTTGCAAGGAACATTTCTTATTGAGCAGACAAGTGAAACACATCTGTGAAATAATGGCTCCCCTTCAACATTCATTGTGGTTTGCACCCATGCCTGCACTGCTCACTGATTATTAATATTTTTTTGACATTTGGTACACTGGGGAAATTGTATTTTCACATGACTTTCAGAGATAAGAGTGCAGGGTCACCCATTGTATAGCACCTCTGGAGCAATTGTCAGGTTAGAAACCTTGCTGAAGGGCCCAACGGAGAAGGATCTCTTCTGGCAGTAAAGGGATTTGAACTGGCAGCCTTTCAGATACTTGTACAGTTCCTTAGCTGCAAAGCCACCAATCTGCTTTATCAGCAATTTAGATGCAATTAAGGGGGCACACTCTACAGAAAAAAGGTAAATTGAAAATAAACAAGTGTGTTAAATGGCAAATAAAGCAAATGTTTATGAACTTCTTAGAAATATACACAAGACAGATGATTACACAATGATATCAATTAAAAGGCAGAATCTTGTACTTGGTGAAAATTGGTTGGATTAAAAATCCTGCAACTATGAAACTTCTGAAGGACTGTACTTGAAAAACACTGCACAACAACACTAAATAGCCTACAGGACTCACCAGCACTACCTGGAAGAAGCAATCAGGACCAAGAGAGCTGTGCCAATGCTCTGCAAGCTTCCCAACGTGCTGAAAAATCAATTTCATTAGACAGTAGCCTTCTGAGTGATTATTGAACAGCTTCTGCACTTCATTACAGTAGCTTTGGTACAACTGTCTTGGGAAAAAAAGATGCTTCGCTAATAGTGACTTTAGGTAAGAGATAAAAAAGAATGACATTAAAATAATACTGCACCTGAAAAATGACATATTTTATAACTAGTGGTTGCAAGGCTATGTACCTGATTTTACGCACGTGTTAACAATGGGTGAAACATGTGAACTCAATCATTGGAGGGTTATGCACATAGTTTTGCCTATATAGTATATATTTAATGAATATTCCAGCACAAAATTATAATTTTAGTATATGTTTTCCTACCTCATGTAGCTTGTACTGATGACTGAGAAAAAATTTTTCTCACATTTTTATGGAGAGCAAAAGTTCCTGATGTAGTGACAACAATACACAACTACAAACAATACTCAATACCTCCATAAACAAGCCTCCAACTTAATTGTGTTGCATAAAGTCATCTACTGGTACGCTCACAACAGGCAAAAACATATGCAATTTTTGTTAAAATACTTTTAAATAAATACAATTAGAAAATCAGAGTTGTGCACCTCCAGACAGTTATTTTTTTTTTTTTAAAGTTGTCAGAACTCTTGACCAATGAATGAGGAGGGAGGTGGGTCTTTAATTTATGAATATTTTTCCTGTTTGTGCATTGTTTGGATTTTCAGAAAATATAGATAAAAAAAAATGCTTGTAATTTTGTATGTTGTGAGCATACGTCTGGATGACTAGATAAGTGGATTGTGGGACAGAATGTGAAAATTTTTAAAGGATGTTTTGATGTTGTTTGCTGTTTACAGCACAGGCCAAAACAGACACCAATTTTGTTAGAAGATATGTTCTCGAAATGAAGGGATTAAACAATATCTCAGCCATTACTACAAACTACATGAGGTAAGTAACACAAAAAATACTGAGTGGAGTATTTCCTTAAAGATGGACATTTTTTTCAAAACCAGCAGCACAAACTCATTTCAGTTTTAAAGCAACTGAAAAAGGGAGCTAGAAAACTTAAATCAGGATATCTGTAAAGCATTGGTTTGAAATGTTAGCTGTTAAATTTTCAAATACAACCAATATGTGCACTTAACCAATCATATAGAGGAGTGTCCATGTACTTTAGGCCATATAGTTTAACAGGTGTATAAATGAAGGCAAATAGCTATGCAGTCTCCATTGACAAACATTGGCAGTAGAATGGCTTACACTGAAGAGCTCAATGACTTTAAAAATAGCACTCTCACAAGATGACAACTTTGACCCAAGTCATTATGTGAAAATTCTGTCCTGGCCAACTGTAAGTGCTACAATTTTGAAGTAGAAGTGTCAAGGAGCAAGAACAGCATAGCCAAGAAAGTGGCAGACCATGCACTCACAGAATGGGGCGACTAAGTGCCTAAGTACATAGTGTTTACGAAAAAAAATAATGGAAAAAACATAATTGTATTCTCAAACCCCCAGGACAGTATAACCAGCTACTGTTGGTATTTGTTTTTAAAATAAGCAGCCTACCAGAAAACCTCTAATTAAGTGAAGCAAAAAACAAACTCTGGAGGGGATGTCATCCTATCACACCAGTCTGGC
The DNA here is from genome assembly GCF_016835505.1 of Polypterus senegalus. Classification (NCBI taxonomy): domain Eukaryota; kingdom Metazoa; phylum Chordata; class Cladistia; order Polypteriformes; family Polypteridae; genus Polypterus; species Polypterus senegalus. Next base: position 228,803,117 of record NC_053157.1, on the reverse strand, counting down.
TTAGAGTTACTCTACATTTCCCTGGATTGTGAGAGGAAAGTGGCGCACAGGTGCAGACAATGAGAAAACATGTATAGCACACGTATAGTACACTTGGTCACTCCCTGAATGTGGATAGTAGCCGATGATTCTGAAACTGGTAGGCAGTAGCACCAACCACCACACTTAAATTTCAGTTTACGCAGCTTTGTGTATTGCACTGTGGTTGAATCATGAATTGTGATACAGTAATATGACATCACCATAGTTTTTAATATTTGCCTGGCTTAGTTCAGGGAAAAAGCTAGGCACCTTCTAATACTAGGAATTTTGAGATATCCTGTTGTACTTATGCTGTTCTGAAAATGTTTGCCTCAAATATTAGTACAGGTGCACTGCACTGAAACCCACCCAGCAAAAAGCACGTTCAAGATTCTTATCCTTGTGCAGGTTAGTACAGGTGATTATGGTCAAATTGTTATTGTACCTCTTGTGGCTTCCAGATTTGATTTGGGTTCTGTTGCCAGTAGAGCTTCATAGTTGGATGGACTGTCTCGTCAAAGCCATTTAGTCTTTTTACGCAGGTTTTGTTTCATTCTCTCGAAGTTGTATTCTCTGCTTTGAACAGCAACTGTTAATGGCACCAAAAATTTCAAAGTGGTTTTCTCAATAAATACTGAAAATGTAGGAGAGCTTTTGACACATTTTTGTCCCATCAAGATATTTTACAAATTATCTTTTGTCACCTGTAGCACAAAGCAGTTACACAGGACTGAAGACTCAATCATTAGAATTTCTCTTCTCTTGGACCAGTATACCCTGTTTACTGTCTGTTGCAGATTGTATATTTTAGGTAACTAGTGCTTCCTTATTCTTTCTGGTGTATGACACCAATATCTGTCACATACCAGAATTTTGTATTTGATGCACAATCCTCTGTGGAGTCTGTCTCTCCACTGTGAACTAATGAGTGTTTTTTAAGATTGCTTAACTGGAAGAACTGCTCACCACATTCTGTACAGCAATAAGGCTTCTCTCCAGCATGAATTTTGGTATGCCTCTGAAGACTGCTTTTATGTGTGAATGGCTTACCACATTCAAAACAGCAAAATGGTTTCTCTCCAGTGTGGATTCTCTGGTGGATCTGAAGAGTTTTTCTCTCTGAAAACTGCTTGCCACATTCAGTACAACAAAATGGCTTCTCCCCGGTATGAATTCTCATGTGCGTCTTCAGATGGCTTATCTGGAAGAATTCTTTGCCACACACAGAACAGGAGTATGGCTTCTCGCCGGTGTGAATTCTCGTGTGTTTATGAAGACCACTTATATGTGTGAATCTCTTGCCGCATTCGAAACAGCAGTGTGGCTTTTCTCCAGTGTGTGTTAGGATATGCTGCTTTAGATTTCTTATATCTGAGAAAGGTTTACCGCACTCGGAGCAACAATGTGGCTTCTCTCCTGTGTGAATTCTTGTGTGTCTCTGGAGATCTCTCCTGTAGATAAATCGTTTCCCACATTCAGAACATGAATGCGGCTTCTCACCACTGTGAATTCTTGCATGCTTCTTAAGACTGCTGAAGTCTGTGAATTGTTTACCACATTCGATGCAGCAGTATGGCTTCTCTCCGCTGTGAATCCTTGTGTGTGCCTGAAAACTGCGTATTTGGGAAAACTGTTTTCCACATTCAGAACAGATATAGGACTTTTCCCCATTGTGAACTCTCTGATGTATCTGAAGTGATTTTTTTTCTGAAAACCATTTACCGCATATTGTACAACCATGAGAATTTTCCCCACCATGAATTATGGCATGTTTCTGAAGATCACTTTGGAGTGCAAATTGCTTGCCACATTCAAGGCAATGGTGTACTTCCTCTCCAGAGTGAGTCAACATGTGCTCCTCAAGACTTCTTAAGTCTGAGTAGCGTTCTGAACATTCAGCACAACAATACGGCTTCTCTCCCATATGAATATTCTGATGGATTTGAAGGGATTTTCTCTCTCGGAACTCTTTGCCACATTCAGAACAGGCATGTTGTTTCTCTCCAGCATGAGCACACTCATGATTCTCAAGTTTGTTAAGATCTGTGAAACAGTCATCACATTCAGTGCAACAATAGGATTTGTCATCTCCTGCGTGAACTTTTAAATGATCCTGCAGATCAGATCTGTATATGTATTCTATGCCACATTCGGGACAACAATATTTTCTCTCTTCTGTGTGAATTCTTCTGTTTGTAAGCAGATTACGTATTTGAGAGAACCGTTTGCCACATTCAGCACTAGCAAAAGCCTTGTGTGCAGCATGCATTTTAAGATGATGCTGAAAATAGGACTTATTCTTAAAACTTTTTCCGCAGTCATGGCAGATATAATATGTCATGTCACCTCTGCAATACACATGTCCTTCGGATATCAGGGAATCTCCCACTGTAATCCCTGCATCAGACAGAGAGCTGCAATGGAAAGAAGAGACTCCGGCTTTCTCTTCTCCAAAAGTTGATTGCTTCACATTGTCATTACATTCTTCTAGCTCTGTGCTGCACTGAGGAGAGTCCTGATTAAGAGATGATGGGGAACAGCGGCCACTGTCTTGAAAACCTGGGATTAAAAGATACATACATGAGTTAAAGAGATGTGGTAAAAGAATGTAATCTAACCTGGACTGTTGTTTGCTCCCTTCGTTTTGTCTAAATGCCTCCAGCATTAGCAATACACATTGTAGACACAGGTGCAAAGGACACTTAAGGAGAGTCATTACATTATTAAGATTTCAAGATGCAGGCCTACTTATTCTACTAATCCTTGGAATCATAACAGTGGGAGGTTGAACTTTTACTTACATGGCCCTGAAGCTGTAGAATGATCTGCCTGCTAACAGAAAATATGCCTGTCTCAGCTTTTAAATCTAGGCTGAAGACTGACTACTTTATTCTACAAAATCCTGACTAGAGCTGCTCATTGGCTATTCATGCTGCATTTCTGTTTGCTAGTCAATTGTAAATATAAGTAATGCAATATTTATTAACTGTTACAAACCTTCTGTTTGTTTTTTCTATTCGATAACTTTGTGGGACTTGGTGTCATTGCTCTACTATCAAGGTGCTCTCCTACTTGTGAAAATTTCACCTCAGCTAAAGGAGCAATACAGTCATTGGCTTGAAAGCCTCTCTTATTATAATGGATGGCCCACAACAGAATCTACTTTGGAATGTCTAGGAGTGGGAATGCAGCTAGTGAATCAAGGGCTCTAGGACAGAGACTCTGTCTGATATGGTCCTTGCAACAGGTTTACACATCATAAAGGTAGAAAGGATGGTCCTTGCGTGTGTGTGAACTGTGAGCATTTGAATTTGATGATTGCATATAGTGCTGAACTGTCCTCTCTGTACTATTCTTTCCTCTGCATGTCCTGGGGTACAAAAAAAACAGCACCATACAGCAAGATCGGACGGGGAACACACGTTCACTGTTTACAACCGCAAGATGTTATGTGAATGAATATGAATAATGTTGCATCCGTGCCACAATGTTTTCTGAAATGTACTATACAGGTCATAAAACGAATAATTCCATACCTATGTCTCCGTTTTTTTTTTGACATCGTAGACCATAAGGCGCATACTAATTCAGCGTGAGCAGGAACACTCAATAAAACTGAATAAAAAAAAAAAAAATCAAGTGACGGTGAGATATGAAGAAGGCAGATTCGCCAGCGTTTGTGTGTCAGCTTTTATCCCACCAGATGAGAGAATGTCCAGTTCCATTGCTTCAAAACACCACTCACATCTACAGCTATTCCCAGTTTCAAATAAAAACTAACAGCGTCAGATCCCTAGGGCAGTAGTATGTATCGTGATTGTGACTGAGAGAATAAAAGTGAAAAAAACAAACAAAAAAAAAAAACGGTAACTTCAACAAGTCCAATAAATGTAGACCGTCTGTTACAGACACAAACCAAATGTATGTGTGTACTGTATATTATTAATAAAAAGAGCAGCTCACGACTGAAAACGGCAAATATAGGAGGCAGTCGGGATCGAACTGGGGACTCTTGATTACAAGTCAGCAAATCTTACCGCTATGCCACGGAAGCTGTTGTATCGTCCTTGAACCTTTTGTGAAAGTGTTTATTTGATCTTTGGACTTCAGGCTTCACATATTAAATAGTATATGCCTACATTTTGTCATTTACTACTAAAATATGAAAAACATCTGTTTTAAAAATGTGTTTACACAGATTATTGTAGTAATGGAACACACGTATTCCAAATAACGATCTATTATTTCCATTCTAAAATTACAGCACCTCACTCCCAGATAATCAACCAAAGCATGAGCTGGGAGAACTTTTACAGGACAAAAGACGCTGGCGGAGAGGTGCGAACGGATTTAAAGTGGGCCGGAAATCTACAAGTTTTTTCGTAGGCTCTGGTAATTCTGTTGTTAAGGGTCTTGCTTAAGAATGAAGTATTGAGATAAAATAGCAGTCACTCCCTAGAGTGACCAGGCTGGAAAGAATAAACTTACAATGGCTATAGTTGGCATTTGTAACATTCTGTTAAGATTAACATAATAAAGAGTCTGAAAAGGGAAAACAGGGTCACTCTGCCAGAACAAAATATACACTTAATCCTCCAACGCTCATGCTCAAATAAATAAGTACCTCAAAGCATGTGAAAGTGCTTGATAAAATGTGATATATAAACTATTGAAATAATACGCTTACAACAGTAAAAAATATATAAAAAAATATATATATATTATATATATTCGAATACATGAAATATATACAGTATAACTTTCCAAATGGAAAAAATCAATTCTAAATAGGACAGTGAAAATTTAAAAGATAATAACCAAGAATAGCTCAAGAATGATAATGCGAGTATATAACAGGAAAATGTCAGTTTGTCTAATGGGGCGTTCATGTTATAAACATACCACAGCATTAAAAGAGTCATATGGTTTTAAAATAACATTTTAAAACTATAAATCAAATTTAAATTTTTACAATTACAGCTTTTTTTGGCTTTAACAGTCTACCTAAAAAGCAGATAAATTCTTCACCTTATAAAATACTCATGGTTTTTGAAAATGCAGTTTTGCTGTAGGGCTGCAAATAATGACTATTTTGCTAATTGATTAGCCGATTGATTACTCCTTAGGTGTAGGGGTTTAAAATGCCATTTGTGTTAAAGTGAAAGCATTTGATTCAAATTTTTAAATGCTGTATTCCTTGCACAATGCTCTGCTTCATGACAATAGTAAAAGAGTGCTCTACACTTACATTAGCACACAAAAATCGACAGTGACAAGTATGTTACTAGCCATAAGTTCTAGCTCAACATTTTATGTCAGTTGTCAACAAAAAGCCAACATCAAGGAGCTGCTAAGTGTTAAAAAAGGCTGCCACTTTGCCATATTATTTGATTTTATTTGCTGGATGGAAACAAAGACTGCAATATGGACTGAATCTCACTCACTTAGAGCCTCCTTTTTACATGCAGTACACTATCAAACGAGTATGGATGATAAAATACTCATGTGAATAACACATTTGGCAATAATATGAAAAAACAAACAAGATCTAGTCCCCAATTCTTTCCAGTGTAAGGAGGGCTTGATTTTCTCAAATTGAGTGAATGGCAAGAATGGAAAGATCAAAAACTGGCCCTCACATTAAGATAAATATTCCATTTAATACCACACACTGGTGTCTGATTAACACATTGGCTGAACCTAAACAGTTTGCTGCCACCTTGGACTGTAATTTGACAAGAGTAGGTCGTCTACCCTGAATGGTATAATTTTTTCAATTTCAGAATGTACAAATGGCACAATATACTGTAATCCTTAGGTGCATGCTGATGTCTAAAACACACAAGAGGATTTAGTTCAATGAAATCACTTACAGGTTGCAGGCTGCTTTACAGCTGATGCACGTTCTATACTAGAATCCTCGACTTTAACACAGACAGACTGTTGCTCAAAATCTTCTTCCTCCTCCTCTTTGTCGCCTTCTTCATTTTCCCTTGCTGCTTTAAGAACAGTATCTTCACTTTCATAATTCTCTGGACCCTCTTCTGTAAGGCGCACAATCTCCCATTCACAATCTTCTTCTTTGATGTGAATTGTTCCTGCTTCCATTTCACCTACTTTTTGAAATTCCATGATCATGGCAGAGTCCATGTCCTCCCAACATCTATAATTCAAGCTTATAGTCTACAGTTCCAACTTGGAGGCAGCCACACATCTTCTTGAAGGATCTCTTCCTGTAAGAGCAACAAATATTTAGTCTTTCATAGAAATTTCAAAAACATGAAATGCTGAGTCCTGCCTTTCAATACACACTGATGAAACAAAGAAATCAAATAAAATGCACAAGGCAAACAGAACTGTGGGTATGAAAGATATTTGATTAAGATGACAAAGAAATTCATGTCTGAAAACATTGCAAATTGATGTGTTATTGTGTTATTAAGAACAGGATACCTCAACCCCATACATTACATTCCTACTGTTTGTGAATTTGTATAGTGATAGAAACAAACCATAATGAAGACTTCTTAAATCAATATTAAACTCACTGAGTCATCAATTATAAATACAATACAATAAGAGCATTAACAAAGTTAAAAGGATTGATTAACAAGTTACTACAAAGACCGTAAACAGTCAAAAGAATTAACTAGCTGCAAGAATGTTACAAACAAGCCATTCTAAAGATTGTTTGCTGAAATTCAAATGCAACTTAATTTAGATCTTTAATTGTTAGGTATTGACTTAAACTCTGAATTGTTATCGATTTATACTTTGTACTACTTATTTATTCCTTTATAACCAAAAAAATTAAATCGCTAGGCATACATTATTACTCATTTGGGAATGTGTAACAACTTATTTTAATGTGCACCTGACTTATTAATGTTTTTTTGTACAATGTACAATTTTCATGACAGTGGAATAGGTTATTCTTAGCCAGTCTACAGCAGTAATTGCAGTGGAAAAAAGGTTAACTTCCACTCATGCATGGGGAAAAAATACCGTTGAATACCGTGAAACCGGTATAATTTTGAAAAATACCGTGATATAGAATTTTGGTCATACCATACAGCTCTAGATCTGGGTTTAAAAAAAAAAAACACACTACTTATGGCTACCATACCAGCCCTCCAGCAGACATTAAACTTCTTCAGAACAGTTTAGCAATGACAGCCACCGTAACAACAGTCTTCTATACCAGCATACTATCTTGACACAGATTTCTCTACCTACTTACTCTAAAATTTCAGTAAAGAGAGAAATATCAGTTGTAGGAACTTGACATTTCCCAATTACTTGTTGATGTAAACTCGCTAACTTTACACACATGAGGTACAACTGCAGAGTTGCACATTTTAACACTTTGTGACTGAAAGCACAAACATGAAATACCTTGTTCTAGCATTGGCAAAGAAGTAAATTCTAAAAGGTATTTTCTGTCAGATTTTTATACCCCTCAAACAAGCATACACCTATTTTCTTCACATTTCCCCACTTTCTGATTGATGCATAAAGCAAGTTTATGCACGTCCAATTTGTACTATTTACTTTTGGTTTTTAGGTTCATCAGCACTATTCAACAGTGAAATTAATGTAGCATTCTTAGTATATACTATATTTGCACAGTAATCTCCTATTTTGTAAAGAAGTTGCTGCATGCAAGTTGCTGATCTGAGTAATTTCAATTTTGCAAAACTTGTTTGCAATATTTTAAAATTGTTTTGCATCTAGTTATGCACACTGTTCATTCTTTTTTTCCTATTAGCTTTTATACATTTTTCTATTCACTAACTAACACTTTGCTCATTATTTTATGTTTATTGTATTATAATAACAAAATAATGTTTTCATTTGCAGCACATTCACATTTACTTTGCACCTTTTCATCGTGTCTGGTATACTCCTTTCTCACAGTTATTAAATATACATGCTTTAGCTGACTGGTGCCTTTTTTTATCCATTTCTAGTTATCTTCCAGTACTGGAATTTGTTGGATTTTCCAGTTACACCTTATTTTTTAATATTGACTTTGGCAGAAAAATGTGATGTGTCGAAGGTGTTATCAAGTTGCTTTTCTAACTGCTCTCTAAGGAAACATTGGCACCTGCACCACTGGATTCAGGGACAGCTTCTAATCAGAACTTATAAAGTTGCTGAAATGTCAATCATAAATATTCAAATATCATAACCAACAGTGTGTGTGTGTGTGTGTATGTATATATATATATATATATATATTTATTGTAATGGATGGCCAGGGGCCCCTGCCTGGCCGGGATGCCTCTGCCTTGGAAGGACCAGGGGAGCATGTGTGGACAAAGCATCACCTCCCCTGGAACGCTAGATCGCAAACCCCCTGGATGGCATCAATACCTTGGACTCCCGAAGGGTTCATGGGAATTGGAGTTTGTTACGGCCCGTCAGGATGTGCTGCTACTGTCCCTGAGCGTGTGTGGGCGGTTCTTTCGACCACAGCCGGAAGTGCTGCTGGAAGTGGGTCAACAACACCTGGAGCACTTCCGGGTGACCTATATAAGGGACCAGCACACACTACTCTGGGAGCCAGAGTTGGGAGGAGAGGGACTATGCTGCTGTTAGAGGAGTGGAGGAGATAAAGAAGAGGAGATCTGATTTGTGTTTATTTGAGTTTGTACTTGTGCTTAGTGTGGGACTGTGTTATGTCTGTGGGTACGGGGAAGACATAGCCTACAGACAAAGAAAATAAAAGTTTATTTCTTTTATAATTGTGCCTCCTGTGCCCATATAGCACCTTTTTGTAATTCTCTCTCTCTGTATATATATATATATATATATATATATATATATATATATATATATATATATATATACACATACATATACATACACACACACATACATACTTATAAATACATATTGAATATAGTGCCTTTCAACATTCTATTGTTACTACATATCCCCTAGACCCAACAAAACTATTGAAAAGCTCTGGACACTGTCCTTGCATGGCTTGATTAACATCTATCTATTTTCAGAACGTAAATAAATGTGTCAGTGAGTTAAAGGAGTAGATGGATGAAACCTATTCATCTTTGAATATAGAGAAAAATTAGAAATGTTATTTACTAGATGGAATGATGCAGATGCAACAATTCTGTCACTTTTTACCTAAGTTGGACTAACCATTAGTTTTACTGAATCAGCACTCAATTTAGGTGCTATTGTTGACACTGGCATGTCTTTTAAAACTCACATTACAAAAACTACATAAAACTCGCTTTTCCATCTTAAACAATTTGGAAAATTAAGACATTTTATAAATATATAGAATGCTTAGAAATTAATGACTACTGTAATGCATTATTTACTGGCTAGGCAGTTAAATTTTTTCATCTTATAAGGAGCCATTGATACTATTGTTTCTATTCTACCTCAAGGGCTGACATTAAACACGAGATTGCGGGTATCCTGCATAAATTCATTAATTCACATACTCCAATTCTGAATGTGCAAATTTTTCACAAATATTTATTTGGTAAGCAATCTCTCGTTTGTTGCAAGAATACTCAATGTCTTTTATAATTCCTCTTGTAAAATTGTGCCTACCTTATTACTTAAGAATTAATTCATTTTTTTCATTGTTTACATTTTTTAAGCTTGCATACACAAGATGTTACTTTCCCGTTACTGTTGCTTTGACTGGAACATGCAGTTGTGGAATTTGGCAATCAGCACTTCAGTGGAGCTGTGCAGGATTCAACGATTTGGCTGGCGTGCTATGCTCTGTGTGTAAAGTCCACTTTAGAGGAAAATCAACTAAACTTTGTTCAATTACAGACTAAAAATCGGGCTGAAGTATATTCTTCTGTGAAAATCAATACAAAAATTGACTAAACGGACTTGGATTGTTTAGAGAATTTGCATTCAGTTTTCCACTTTGTAATTTGAAGAACTGACCTCTGCCAGTTTATGGTTACATTCTGACACTACAGTGGTCATTTCTTTGAAGCACTGACTGCCTTTAAACCATAATCAGAAAAGTATATTCAGTGACAAACATAAACATATAAGAAACAATGCTCAAGGATAACTTTCAAAGCAATCAGTCTAAGGCTGCCAAAAAACCTTTGAAATGAAGCACATTTCAGCAGAAAAATTAATACGTTGTAGGACACTTTTCCCTGTGATACCACAATTCACCTTTACATTGTATTATGATCTTTTTGAAATGTGCTTTAGTTCTGACAACAGTTCAAAGCAATCTCAAAGAAAATATGTTACGTTCACTGGCAAGCTAATAATACTTGTCAAACATATTCACTCCAATTTAGAGGAGCAGGGAGGAAAATCATATCCTAGCAGCTTTGGGCACAGTGCAAGAAAAGGGTCTAGGCAGGGTACCAGTCTGTACCAGGATCTACTCACACAGACACTGGTACCATTTAACCAGAACAGCAAAGCTTTTAAAATTAGGGAGGAAAACTCAAGTATCAGGAAAAACCCAAAGCACACAAGAACAATATGCAAAAAAAAAAACTCCTCCACAATGACAATAAGTTGCTGGATTTAAACCTAATACACTGGATCTGTAAACTGGCAGTGCTAAGCAATGTGCACTACTGTGCTGCATAATCTAATAATATGTCAACTATATTTTAAGTGAATAACTCAAAACTCTTAAATTAACAGCATTTTGAAAAATTATTTCAAAACCCGGTAGCTGCTCTTACTGCATTGAAAAAATACAAAAACAGTTGTTCCTGACGGCTCTGAATTACACTTTGTTGTATATGTTGGTTAAAGCACAGAGCTGCTATGTAAGATTTTACTCAGATCTTAGTAAAAAAAAATGTGACATGGGAATTTGACACTTATCCAGTCACTGCAGCCATACTTTAAGGGAAAATATTAAAGTCGTATTCCCAAATGTCATTTCAAGAGACTCCGATAGGATGATCATTTTTGTATCCCTTTCTTCGGACACCTTCGGCAACCACAACCTACAAGCCGCACAAAAATGACAGAACCACACCCCCACCCCCCAGGCAAATTGTATCTCTTCCCATCGTAGCGTGCAAAATTGCAAACATGCAACTACTACGTCGTCCACTTCTGGATCAATAAAAAAAACTGAACCTAAACAAGACATCCTCCATCAAGATCAAAAGTAATGAGCAGCGCCGAGTGACGGTACCGTTATTTCTTATACATTCTTTACTTCGGTTCTCTATGTTGTGTGTGCTCTCCTGGGTGAATACTTCGCCACGTCATTATAACGTCACCTTAAGTCTACAATCTCTGGCTGACACAAGGAGCCTCCGGTTTGTAAGCGAATCCGTTTCTACTATCAGCGTTTGCTGCTCACCTCCTCATTTGCTTTCATCGCCCCAACACCTCCACGGCCTTGCTGTACTGTGCATTCCCTTCTGCCACAGTCACTGGACTTGACTTTCACCTCCGCGCTGCCCTGCTGTCCACTCACCAGGACTCCAATCCACTTGTGCAGGGAGGAGCCTTTTCTTTTACCGGGTCTCCCTCATGGCTAAACAACAGCCTCCACGTCAACCCGGTGCCCCTATCGGTCGCTCAGAGGCCTCTCCACTGAATGAAACTTCAGCTCAGGCGTTGCACCATTCGATTGTGTTACATGCAACGTCTCTCTGATTCCCGCACGTCCAAGCGCTCGTATACGGACCGAATACGTATCTCTTATTGGTCCGTTTCCTATCACAGGGCATACAAGAACTCTGAACCCGGATGCAGTGACAGACAGTTGGCTGAACTCAAGTAGCACAATAAAAAATGACGTCGTTACACGTGGTTCAGTAAAAGACTGCTGTACCAGAAACACAGCAACTGCGCGGAAACGGCGATAGGACATTGGACTACATTTCCCATCACTGCTTTCCGTTAACTTAACGGTTCGAATGCCTTGCTGCTGATGAATGTTTTTAGGTATTCCTTATTCAAAGCTATGCACGTCGCTAAAGCTAATTGCTCCAGTATATATTTATATATTTTAAACTTCATTTATGTAAAAATAATTTGACCTGCAATAAACATCGTCTTTTGCAGAATTCTGTCCAGTTCCAACCAATAGATCGACCAATAGATAGAACTTTACTTGTTCCCAGGGGGAAATGTGGCATTTTACAGAAGCTCTTTAAATGTATAAATACACAAGTAGATATATAAGTAAATAAATAAATAAACATACACACACACTTTGGTCTGAACACACACTGGCGTTATACAGGCATACTGCTGTTAGTACAGTATAAGGGAGCCCCCTTGCAGTTTCTTGACACATTTGTGATGAATAATTAATTGGTTGAATGTCCTCTGTGTTAGTGCGTCAGAGAGAGGATATGCAGCATTCTTCATAATGGCACTCAGTTTTGTTTTAATTCTCTTCTTCGCTATGACCTCCAGGTGGTCCATAGCATATCCCATAACTGTGCCTGCCCTTAGGATTAGCTTGTTGATTCAGTGGGCTTCTCTTCAAGTGATCTTACCAGCCCAGCACACCACAATGTTGAAAATTGCACTGGCCAACACAAGAGTTGGAGAAGATGTGAAGGATGTCCTTTCCCACATTAATTAAATACAGTCTCCTAAGGTTAAAGAGCTTACACTGCCCTTTCTTATATTGTTCCACTGTGTTCTAAAACCAGTCAAACCTGTCGTTAACATGTAGCCCCCAAGTACATATAGGAGTGGACCACCTCTACATCCACTCTTCTTCTTGATATGGCAAATGTTAATAAATAGTTCCTTTGGTTTTGCTGATATTAAGTTGCAGACAATTCTCTTCGCACCAAGAAACAAACATTTCCCCCTGACTCCTCTCCTCTGTCTCATACACTTGATCAATACACCCCAAAAGTGCAGAATCTTCTGAGAATTTCCACAAATGACATGACCTGCTGTAGTATTTATAATCTGAGATGTTCAGAGTGAAGAGAAAATAGTAGACAGAACTGTTTCTTGGATTGCTCCAGTGTTGCTTACATCCATATCAGAAATACAGTCCTCAACTCTCACAAACTGAATTCTGCCCGAGTCCGACAGATAACTATAAGATAATGGAGACTTTAGCATAGCTGAGAATCCTTGGGAAAAGTATCATCTACAAATTTAATCATCAGCTTGTTAGTTTTATATATTTTTTGTATTACATTTAGGCATTAAGAAGCCAAACACTGATCTCTAAGGAATTTCACACTTACCATTAAAAGATACACTAAAATGTTTTGTTTTGTGTTTAAATCAAAATTTGCACTTTTGTGCACAGAATTAATTTCTTTTGCTATCATGACTAGCTTGTCATGTTGCATGTCACAATATGTGATTTTTTTTAAAAAATAAAACATTTGCACTAGCATTAACCATCCTAATTCATGGTGCTCATAAAAATGTGATGATTGAGGTATAAGTACATAATAAAGACGAATAATTGCATCACATATTTGAAATATTAACATATGTGCTTCAATTTAAATGTCTAAATATTCTCGACTGTCATAGAAATTTTTTATTTTCACCCTCTGAAAAAGGTCTGTAGAGGGATAGATCCCTAGTAAAGGATCAAAAATATCATTATATTCATAATCACCTGACTTTGAAACAGTCTAAAATTATACCCCACGTGCTTATGTTTGAAATTTGTCAGTTTGGGGTGGCTCTTAGAAGGCTAGGACAACCTGTAAAGAAAAAAAAAAATCTAAAATATTATCATATTTCTGCTCAGCAACCTCAAAATTGCTTAAAATGACACTTTATCTTTATATATCGTATTGTACTGTGGCTGTCAGTTTGTCTGTCCAGGATTTTAAATCACCTGTAGCTTGCAAACCGTTTGACCTATTGACCTGAAATTTGGTACACATATACTACGTGATATCTACTATCTGTGTTCACAGTGATGATTGACCTCCAAGGTTATTCCTCTTTTTATTTTCATTTTATTGTAAAATCAACTCTCGCCAGTGGCCAGCAGGGCGACTGTATGGCATATGTGTACGGGCGCCGATCTCATTCACTACCACCTTCGCCATCTCTTCCCCTACCTCTTCATATCTTAAATGATTCTTGAGGCAGACTGAAAACTTAAGGGCCAACTTAAGTGAAAGATTCAAGAAAACGTGCTAAGTAATTGCAACACAAACACTGACTTAATCAGTTTTAATGTAAAAAGGTGCTGATGAAAGAAGAAGCGGGACAAGAGGTGCTCACGAAGTAAACAAATGCTAAAGTACTGAGAAAGAGTATGAAAACTATAAATGCTCAAGTCAAGTGTATTCACTGTGCATTATCGTGCTGTGTGCCGTTACTGGTATGCCTATAATACCAATTCTCATTTTTTCAAAGTTTTGTGAAAAGGAATAACTTGGACTCTTCATATTCCAACACAGGATGAACATCTGGGGTTAGTTAATATGGTATACACAACTTCAAGTTCTTCAAAAAGCTGGCAGCACTGTGAGGATTATGTTTTTCAATTTCTCCAGCGCCTTCAGTACCATCCAGCCATCCCTGTTAAGAAGTAAATTCAGAGATATGCAGGTGGATGTGCCTTTTGTGTCCTGGATAATGGACTATCTTTTGGCAGACTGCAGGTTGTGAGACTCAAGGACTGTGTTTATGATATGGATGTGAGCAACACCAGAGAGACTCAAGGGACAGTCCTGTCTCCTTTTCTCTTCACTTTGTACCCCTCCGATTACAAATATAACAGCAGGTCACGTCACTTGCAGAAATTCTCAGATGAGTACACAAACATCCCCCATGATGATGGCTTATTGGCATGTGAAACGTACCTCAGACAACATGATTTACCCACAAAGTCAGTAATAGAAATGATAAAATTCACTCTGACACATAATCTATTCTCTTTTGGACAAGATTGCTACTTGCAACAAATGGGGACTGCAATGGGCTGTCGGTTTGCACCTCACTATGCAAACCTATTTATGGCAAAATTGGAGGAAGATTTCATGTCAATGTGCATCTTAAAACCAATGTTATATCTCCGTTACATAGATGACATCTTCATAATCTGGACTGCCAGTGAGAAGGCCCTCCTTCATTTTCATAATGAATATAATTCTTTTCACCCCAACATAAAGCTGAAGCTGAATTACTCAAAACAGAAGTCAGCTTCCTTGACACCACTGTTCAACAGAAAAACAACACCCTTGTAACTTCTGTTTTTCAAAAACCAACAGACAGACGGACCTACCTAAGAAGTGACAGCTTCCACCCCAAGCATATAAGGCGCTCCATTATTTTTAGCCAAGCAATACTGTACAATTGTATTTTCTCAGACCCGACAGACTGGGATCAACAACTGCAGGAGCTCAAACAAGATTTCAACAGACAAGGTTATACCCCCTAAACAACAGACACTCAAATAAGAAGAGCTACTGCCATACCCAGAGATAACCTTCTAGAATATAAAAACAAAGCCAACAAGAACCGCATCCCCCTTGTTGTCACCTACAACCCACATCTTGAAACACTTTGAAATTAAAAATTATAAAAGAACTTCAGCAAATGCTAAACAATGACCAAACACTGAAAAATGTATTTCCTGAACCTCCCCTCCTGGCATACAGACAACCACCAAACCTTCAGCAACTAATTGTCCGAAGCTCCCTAAATGAACCGTCAGAAAAAGGCACATCTCCCTGCCTACAGAAAAGATGTAAAACATGTGCCCACATCTACAATGCATACCATATACTGTAGTTATACCAAACTGCCAACTTGAACATCACAAAAAAGGATAATTTTCCTGCAGATCATCTAATGTTGTCTACCTAATTCTCTGCAAGAAATATCCTGACACTGCACTCTATGTGGGAGAAACTGGACAAAAACTCCGCTAGAGAATGAATTTACACAGATTCCACATTAAACATAGCAACACAGATGTTCCTGTAGCGGCCCACTTCAACAGCCATGGACATTGTGAGAGAGACTTTAAAGTCACAGTGCTTATGGGCAACTTCAAAACACAGCAAAAGAGAAAAGAATGGGAAGTTAAGCTCATGTTAAAATTTAATACATTACAGCATGGCTTGAACAGAGACAAGAGTTGTATAGCCAGGTATGAGGACTGTTTCCATCTCTCAGAATGACACAGACAACCTGTCTACAGACCCACGTTGTTTTGAAAAACTCATCACAAACTTCAAAAGACTTTGTTGGACAGTTATCTTATCTAAAGATCTTGGCCATACATTGTTCCTCTCTCTCCTGTTCAATTAATCTTTGCCTGAATGAACCTATTAATTTTTTACATTTAAGATTTTTCAATTAAAGATTTACCATTGTTGTTTCTTGTCCTACTGTGTGGATATAAACACAGGAAACTTCAGTTTCTGCATTACATCTTGCCTGAAGAAGGGGCCTGATTTGCCTCGAAAACTTGCATATTGTAATCTTTTTAGTTAGTCAATAAAGTTGTCATTTTCCTTGGCTTTTCTCTAAACTTATGGGGTGTATTGATAGGGGATGAGACAGAGGGCAGAAGTCAGTGGGAGAAGTTTGTTTCTTGGTGCAAAGAGAATTGCCTGTATCGTAACATCAGCAAAACTAAGGAACTGGTTATTGACTTTCACAGCACCAAAGAGCCTCTAAGTTTGGTCACTATTCAGGGAGTGGACGCAGAGATGGTCCACTTCTACATGTACATGGGGGTCCACATTAATGACAGGTTGGAATGATATCACAACACAGTGGAGCAATATAAGAAAAGGGCAAATTGGGCTCCTTTTTCTTAGGAGACTGTGTTCTTATAATGCAAGACGTGACATCCTATGTAACTCTGTGATGGCCAGTGCCATTTTCTATGCTCTGGTGTGCTGGGCTGGTAATATCACTTCAAGGGAGGCCCATGGAATCAACAGGATGGAGGGAAGGAGAGAATGAAATAAAAACTGAGTGCCATTATGAACAATACTGCACATCCCATCTCTGACACACTATACCACAGAACTTTCAGCCAATGAATTATGCAACAGAAATGTGTCAAGAAACTCTATAGGGGCTCCTTCATACTAAGAGCAGTATGCCTGCATAATGCCTCACTGGGACTGTGACAGCCAAGTCAGAACTTTTCTTTCTTTTGAATTTTCCTGCGTTATAATAATTCCAGTGTATGTTCAGACCAAAGTGTGCGTGTATATTTATTTATTTACTTATCTACCTATTTATGTATTCATTTATTTATTTAAGGAGCTTTTGTAATTTGTCAAATTTCTGTCTGGGGACAAATAAAGTTCTTTTTATTTATTTATAGTCACTTTGAAAACCCACACAAATCGCTCAAGCAGTTACCTTCTTTCCAGTGCCATATATCTTTTCAATAAGAAATAAAAAAAAATAAATAAAGTTTTTGTTTGTATCATTTATCCATTTTAGGAAAAATGGACTATCAAACTGCTAGAATTGATTTTTAACAAAAAATCTTTTTTTTTCAAATGATGTAAACCGTTTTAGAAATTCTGTTTAAGTTTTAAAGTTTCTTGAGTTTGTTTTATTTCTGTCTGTTATTGGATGCAACTGAGAAGGCAAACTTCAAGTTTTTTTATGTAAACATGACAAATGCTGAGATGTAAAATTGAAAAGGCAAGTCCATGTGTATAGTAGGACATGTGCACTTTCACTGAGAATTCTAAGATGATATAAAACAGAAAGAAAAGGTGACTACAATGTATATTTGACTATAGTATGTTCAGGAGAAATTAGGGTGAAATGACACCTTTTATTGGCTAACTAAATAGATTACAAATGCAAGCTTTCGAGGCAGCTAAGACCCCTTCAGGCAAGGTGTAACAAAGAAACTGAAAAATACTCTCGCTGATATTTGGACAGCAAACTGATTTTTTTCTTTTCACTTTAACTTTATTACCTCTACATTTTATTAGTTTATTGTTCTCTTCTTTCAAGTTTAATTTATCTCAGGTGTATTCCTTTTGCTAACATTTCAACAAAAAGATTGTTTAGATGAAAGAAAAAAAAACAAACATTTTGCTGTCCCAATATAAGCTAGAGTATTTTTCAGTTTCTTTGTTACACCTTGCCTGATGAAGAGGCCTTAGCTGCCTCGAAAGCTTGGATTTTTAATCTGCAGTATTTAGTTAGCCATTAAAAGGTGTCATTTCACCTTACTTTCTCCTGTATCAATCTGTGGCTAACATGGTACAACACTCTACTGCTATAGTATGTTCACAAATAGGAATGCACTTCCATCTACAGGCCTGACATGCAAACTACTGTAAAAAAATCTAACTTGCATTGTAATGATCAAGCGGGGTCATTTTTGCTAAATCGCTTGTAATTCGACCTCTCCAAATTAGAATCATTGCTGTTATTGAACTATCTGGAGTATAAACACATGTTTGGTCACTCAGTAGTCAGAATCACTGTAGGTGTGACTGATCAAAAGTTATGCACATTAGAACTCACAAAAAAAATGAATTTTTTTGTTCTCGCCTAAGTTTTTTTATGAAAATAAAGGAAAATAAAGCTGCAGTAGGTAGGTGGGGACAGAAACACACTATGTACCAACAGAATAACTTGTTGACTACTCACATTTCAAATTTGAAAAGAATACCTGTAAAAATGACATTTTTACACCAGTTTTTATGTGGGCATGCCCAGGGCTTTTTAGAGGGACCATTATCCACATTTTGGAACGTATGGAAAAAGTGTAATAACTTTTGAATGCTTCAACCCACATATATCAATGAGGGCTCTACTGAAAGCTTACACCTAAAGGAATCTATATCTACATACAGTGTCACTCTATTAGTTATAAAAATAATAAAAACAATAAAAAATACACATTTCTATGTAAAAATAGTCAATACAAGTCTTATGGGCCAAAAATATATTTATATTTTTATTTTTACTTTTTTTATAAAATGCACACAAACTATATACATTTCTTTTACAAACTGTTACAACACAGCTCAGCGTTTTTCCATGTGCCACTTGATGGCAGCAATCACTAGCAAGCAGAAAGCACAAGGTCGTGGCACATGTCGCTCTCTGCCATTAGACGTCACCTGGGCGGTTGAATACTTTCACAACGCGTACATGCATCTATTATTTAATCGAGCGTTTATTTACATTTATCGTTACATTTATTCATATTTAAAATGCGAAAAACTTGGCGAAATCACAATAAACAACCACGCACCAACTCTGCAGACTGGCACAAATGCCACCTTCGCGCAGCTCGATCGTTTTGTTTACAAGTTAGTATGGCAAGTTACATATCAAAATGCTCGGCTGCTCATTGGCTGTAAGTTTTGAGTGTCACTCACAGTGTCCAATCAAACTGGTAGATTCTACCAGGGTTTGGAGCTTTACGTCATCCTTCAAGCTGTCTGTGACACTCGTTGGCTATACGAGGTGCCAGTCAACCCCAGACCCGTCGCAATTGGCCAACTTAGGTGTCGATCAGAAGCTAACACTTCCGTGTTTCATGCGGTAGTATGGTTATCGCCGACAGAGACAAATTACGTCTAATATGATCAATATAAATGAAAAAAAATTACGTAGGTGGTCTCAAGTTATGAAACATTTTCTGGAGTTTTTGTCCCTTTGAGAATATATCGTGTGTTTTGGACCTAAATCGTTTTACTGGATTATATTCGCTGGAGCCTTACGGACACAATGGGATCAATACTGCTCGGAAATATTGATGTTTGACTTGCAGGGGGTCTTCAAAGGTAGGGACAGTCAACTCTTAAAAGTATGTACTTCTCTGTAAAAAAGGCTTTAGTGTCAGTGCTGTGGTTGTTGTGTGTCAAAATGGTTTATATCATTGGAAAGACGAGACTTTGAAGTTTCATTTGATGGGTAGGGTGTCGAGATGCATGGCAGATGGGCATGCACACATTACTGTAACGTTTTCAAAACGCTGTTATGTCCCGGGACCGGTACGTGTGCACATTAAGGGGTTAAGTACAAGAACAGCAACTTAAAATTATAATACTAAAATAAAATAAAAAAAAATACAAGCAAAAGATATATAAAAAAGATTTTTTAAGTGACATGATTTTATTCAAAAATATACTAAAAAGTAAAAAAAATATATATTTTTTTATTGTATTAAGATTTTGTTGGGTTTTGTGACTACTGTATAAAGAAAATTGTGGGGCGCCCATAAAAGAATTCATTTAATTCAATTAAAACACATATATTTGTTAAAGTGAAAATTCTAACCATTTTAGAACCAGCTTAAAATATGATTTATGAAAATATAAATAAAAATAATGATAATAATAATTATTTACTCGATACCCAATAACTATGCACAATGACATTTAAAAGACAAATCATTAAAATAAATTAATAATCCACTTTCTAGTTATAAGTGATCCCTTCCTCTTAAACTTTTAGGGAGGTAATTTTCTCCTGGGGATAAAAAGAGGAGAAAAAAAAATCCACAACAAAGGCTTTGTTGTTGAACTTGTATTTCACCTCTGCCATATGAGTGATTAAAACCATTTGAATGAAATACTTTAAGTTCTATAAACAAAATCCCTTACCTGTCATGACCACTTCTTCACCCCTTTAAATTGGAGAGGGAATCTCATTTTCAAAGTATGTGTTCAGTATCTTTAAGAAGCCTATTAGGCATTCTTCAACAGCACTTTCATATCTTGTGTGCTCCTTAATTCCTTCCACCAGATGGAACACTCATTTTGACAGCTCAGCCTATGTTGTAGAAATGTGTGCCCCCTGTGTACTGCTTGCAAAATTAATAATGGAGAGCTAAAACTGTCCAAAATTTATTTTAAGAGGCTGTAGAAAGCCTTCCATATCAATTTCATGTTTAATGTGCCCTGCCATCCCATCCTATCCACTGCAGAGTACACTCATTTCCACTTCTGGAGCAAAGCCACAGAATTGCGTGCACCCTGACTGCTGCTTTCAAAATATATACAGAAATTATAAAATTGTTCAAAATGTCTTTAAAAGAATGCTGAAAGTTTTCTATATCACTTTCATGTCTACTGTGCCCCTCTGTCTCATGCACTGGATGGGACCCTAATTTCTAAGGCTGGAGCAGAGCTGTATGCACATAATATAAACACTGGATTTATAAAATTGACCAAAATCTCTTTTACAAGTTGACAGGCACTCTTTAGTACCACTTACTTTTTCACTGTACCCCTCTACTTTGTCAGCTGGCAGGGATTTGCATTTTCATGGTTTGTGCAAACCTTTAGAATTCTGTTTCTTGTCTGGAAAATAAAAACCTCAACACTGAACATTTTTTTTTTAAATATGTCAAATATCTTTACATGCAAAGAAAGCTAATGTGACTTCTACTAAGACATTTCCCACTGTATGGTATCAAAGAAGGCAAAAAGTAATTATCAAAATTATTTTAGATTTTAATAAATTACCCATCACAAGGACATATCACCCTTCAAGATCACATACCCATGCTACAAATACGATTGTTTTTTGTATTAAGATTCCCACAACTTTAGTTTTCTTTGTGTAACCGGAGTGAAAATGTTGGCCAATCCAATCACTTTGCAATCAAAACTGGTCCTTACTTAGTGAGTCTCCTGTAAAAATACTATCTTAGCATTTAAGCTTGTTAGGTGGGAGAATACTTTTTTCTCTTTAGATCATGATTGTGACCTTTGACATTCTACACTGCTGCTGAAGTTTTCAGGACATTTTGTAATCTTCAGTAAGACTATTGTGTTGCTTCATAAATTAGCTTTAATATTGATTTCATATTTTTTTCCAGGCTATGGAGCCCATTATTATGTTGGCAGTTATAGTTGTGGGAGTGAAAAAGATAAATAAAAACTAACTTGCCCCCATTTTGCCTCCCCAAGTTAGGGTAAACCACACTTCATGAAGTCCCCGTCCTCTGACATGCCAAGAGACAGAGCACGTTCAAAACAAAACAATCCTCCCAATAGCGTGTGGTGAGGATTAAAACTGAGATATCTTATGAAAGTACAGTCCAGGTACAATAAACCTGTGGTATGATGTTAAACACTCCTTTTTAGGAAAAAAAGTCTAATGACACTTTAAATTACTAGTTACGTAATGGTTACCAAAATATACAATATATTTAATAGAATAAATTTCAATATAGTAACTGAAAAAAGTGGGCAAGAAGGAAATGAACTGCAATTCAATTTTTGAAAAATCGATTTTATTGCATTAAGTGAAATGTGGCTTAGCTCTTATGGTGTGGCTGTTTTAATCGAATCTGTGCCTCCGAATTACAGCTTTACTCATGCGGATCGCAAAAGTAAGAAAGGCGGTGATTTAGCAAACATTTACTTGAAACAGTTAAAGTTTAAAGATGTCGGCTTTGGTACATTCAACTCTTTTGAGTATCTTGCCGTTGTTATTCATTGAGTTTCTCAGTCTCTAGTATTGTCCGTGTATAGACTTGCTAAATATAATGCATCTTTCTTTCTTCTCAGATTTAGTGTCAATTATAATTACCAGCTATGACAGGTTCGTAATAGTTGGCGACTTTAATTTTCATACAGATAATCAGTGTTATCTGAAAGTAAAAGCATTAATGAACCTCCTGTACTCTTTTGATCTGAACCAGCATGTTAGTCAGCTAAAACACAAAGGATAGCACACACTGGATTTAGTAATTAATAAAGGACTAAAAGTTGATGTGAGACAGATCGTGGATATCGGTTTATCAGACCATTTTCTCTTACAATTTAATACAGTAATCCTGATAGATACAATTAATGACAAATATATTGTTAAAAAACGCTTCTTTGATTCATCTGCAGCTTCAAAGTTGACAAACATTTTAAGCAACCAGTCAGTTTGTAATTCTTACTACAAAAGTGATAATAATGTAAATATCCATCCATCTATTATCCAACCTGCTATATCCTAACTACAGGGTCAAGACAGTAAACAAACCCCTGGCAGGGTGGTAGCCCACCGCAGAATAATGAAAATAGTAAGTTGGAAATTTTTAATGTTGAAGTGAGAGTTACCACTGACATAGTCACTCCTGAAAAGACAGTTAAAAATCCTCCAGCACATTTACAGCATCGAAGACCCAAAGAGTGTCTGATCTAAAGAAAGCATACTGGAGAGCTGAGTGTAAATGGAGAAACCTAAATTGATTATCCACTATGAGATATTGAAGAATAAAATAACAGAATACAACAACATAGTCTATTGAGAGGCGGTACTATTTCTCTAAAATTATAAATAATAATGCTAGTAATACAAGAGTTTTATTCTTTAATATTGATCATTTGCTAAACCCAGGTCACATAATGGAATGCTTTTGAAAAACTTCCAGTGAAACTTGTGAGGCTTTTGCTATATTTTTAATCACAAAATTAATGATATTAGAAATAATATAGTAGATCTCTTCAAAACTGATCCTCTTAAACCCTGGTATTCCATTTTAAGCAAATGTAATTCTTTCATCAGGATAGATTTACCTGATTTATATAAAATAATTTCTCAACTGAGACCCTCTACCTGCGGCCTTGACCCAATACCACTGTCAACCTGTCCATCACCATTGCAAATAAGAAAGGCCTCAGAGCTGATCCCTGATGTAATCCCAAATCCACCTTGAATGCATCCGCCGCTCCTACCGCAGACCTCACCACAGTCACACTTCTTTCGTACATATCCTGTACAACTCTTACATACTTCTCTGCCACTCCTGACATCCTCATACAGTACTACAGCTCCTCTCGAGGCACCCTATCATATGCTTTCTCCAGGTCCACAAAGACGCAATGCAAATCCTTCTGGCCTTACCTAAACTTCTCCATCAACACCCTCAGAGCAAACATCACATCTGTGGTGCTCTTTCTTGGCATGAAACCATACTGCTGCTCACTAACCATCACCTTACTTCTTAACTTAGCTTCCACTACTCTTTCCCATAACTTCATGCTGTGGCTCATCAATTTTATCCCCCTGAAGTTACTACAGTCCTGCACATCCCCCTTCTTCTTAAATATAAGCACCAGTACACTCCTCAGGCATCCTCTCACTTTCCAAGATTCCATTAAACAATCTGGTTAAAAACTCCACAGCCATCTCTCCTAAACACCTCCATGCTTCTATAGGTATGTCATCTGGACCAACGGCTTTTCCATTCTTCATCCTCTCCATAGCTGTCTTTACTTCCTCCTTGGTAATCCATTGCACTTCCTGATTCACTATCTCCACATCATCCAACCTCTTCTCTCTCTCATAAGCCTTTCAGAGTACTCTTTCCATCTGCTCAACACACTCTCCTCGCTTGTGAGTACGTTTTCATCTTTATCCTTTGTTACCCTAACCTGCTGCACGTCTTTCCCAGCTCGGTCCTTCTGTCTAGCCAATCTATACAGGATCCTTTACCCCCTCTTTAGTGTCCAACTTCTCATACAACTCATCATAAGCTTTTTCTTTAGCCTTCGCCACCTCTCTCTTCACCTTGTGCCTTTTCTCCTTGTACTCTTGTCTACTTTCTGCATCTCTCTGACTATCCCACTTCTTCTTGGCCATCCCCTTCCTCTGTATACTCTCCTGTATTTCCTCATTCCACCACCAGGTTTCCTTTTCCTTCTTCCTTTGTCCAGATGTCACGCCAAGCACCCTTCTTGCTGTCACCTTTACTACATCTGCTGTAGTTTCCCAACTGTCTGGTAACTCTTCACTGCCACCCAGTGCCTGTCTCACCTTCTCCCTAAACTCAACCTTGCAGTCTTCCTTTTTCAACTTTCACCATTTGATCCTTGGCTCTGCCCTCACTCTCTTCCTCTTCTTGATCTCCAATGTCATCCTACAGACCACCATCCTATGCTGCTTAACTACACTTTCCCCTGCCAATACTTTGCAGTCTTCAATCTTCTTCAGATTGACTCCTCTGCATAGTATGTAATCTACTTTTGTGCATTTTCCTCCACTCTTGTATGTCAATGTTCCTCTCTCTTCTTAAAATACGTATTTATTTATTTTAAATACATATTTTAACCCAGCCACAGGGGATGCACAAACCAGTGTGTTTCTTTGTGCCGGTCCCAAGCCCTGATAAATGGGGAGGGTTACGTCAGGATAGGCATCCGGTGTAAACCTTTGCCAAATCAATATGCGGACAATACCATAATCTATAGCTATGAAAGAAAATTATATTTCATTCAGATTAAGAAAACACTAATATAAATTTAATTTAAAGCATTAACTTTCTAAGATTGTCTCTTACAGGAATAAAGAAAGTGTTCATTTCCCGAGAGCCTGCTAAAATCAAAACACTGTTACTTGAGGCACTACCCAGTATTAATTTTAAAATTTGTCCCATTGATCAGAGTATGGACAATTTATTTTGAAAGTAAACATAGCTATTTCAAGAGATGTGCAGAAATTTGAAAAACTTGTAAAATATCTGCCCAACTTTATTTAAAAAACATCAGATGTTTTAGGCATATCTTTCAACTTGGCCAGAACATAGTAGGCATCCTCAAGTCAAAAACAGTTGTACTTTGTACCCCAACCTTTACAGTGACACAATAAAATATGCAGTAAAACTCAGAAAGTAATACTTGTTTCCCCACACATACAGTAGATCAAACAAAAAAAAAGGCATCTCCTTCTGTCAAAAAATGATGAGTTAATGGAGTTTGGAGAACTTCTCATTATCTTAATTCAAAAGGATGCAGCTGTAAATTTTGTGATGGATACATAAAGCTATTATTCTGAATAACATCTGTACTCAGTGATAAAACAAAGTAAAAGGTTGCAATGCTGTAACAATAACGACTTGGCAGATTTTAATCCATTACCATCATTCATTGTTATCAAGCACCAAGTTATCCACTGATATACAAAGTGCTGTCAAAATAAACATGATCCAAGCCACTGTGGTGGAGAAACTATATTAAAAATGCACATGCATGCTTAGTAAAAATGATTACGGTATGTGAAAAGTATGAGAGAGACAGAATGTTTTCCTTATGGATGTACAATAATAAAAAGTGTAAATCCTCACTCACATTATATAGTCAAATAGGTTAGGTATAGGTTCCTGTTATTTGTATATGTGTATAGTGTTAGTTGACTAAATTTTTACTCACTTCTGTTTTCTTTCATTTGCAATCTTGAAAACGGGTGTTATTGTTCCTCGATTCCAGAAATAACTGACTTAGAGCAAATATTTCTGAGCATTGCCATTATTGAGATCTTGCCTGACCTTCCAGAGGTTACAAAAGGTATTCTGGAGGAGACCTTATGTTTCCTTTCGAGTGGAGACATATGATGATTTTCAGTTTGTGGAGGAAGCCAGTTTGCTGTCAGCATTGAGGCCAGTTCAAGCCCAAAAAGTCCTTACTGTTTGGAAGCTGAGATGTACAGTAAGTCAAGTATTGCAGTTCAGGATGCAACCAGTTTCCAAAGAAGCCTGCATAAAAGATCAATCGGAGATATCAGGAACAGAATGTGAATGTTACTATAACTCTTTCTATGTATATGTGTGTGACTTTGCAGACTACAGTTCTGAAACCAGCAGCTCATCTGTTGGTACCTTACTAGGATCTCCAGCATCCTCACAGTCTCCTTCGCCCCTTTCATCCAACAGCTGGCAAAGCTTTGATATTGACTGGGTGGATACCTCTATGATACCATGGGATAAGTCCTGAGAGGAACTGGTACAGTCACTGAAGAAATAAAAATGACCAAGTCCATGAATGAGAAGCATGATGGTCTGGATTGTGGTTTGTAAGATGATGCTAAACAGTTCTAGCATAAATAAAATGATCTCTATTGAAGTTGCCAAAAGATGGCAACAAAATATCCAAAATCTCTGCAAGACATGATAGAGGGGGATTATTGGGCCAGGGTATCACTGTTTAATCAAGCATTTTCAAAACAGGACAGAGAATGTGAAGTGATCTATATCCCCAAAAATAAGAAAACAAAAGCATGGCACAGATGAGTCTGACACAGATGAAGCCCCTACCCTCCAGAACAAAGCACAGCAATCCACAACACTTATGGGTGTACTGACTGGGAATTAAAATCCTACCATTTGGAGAGACTCCAGACAGCAACAAGCTGTACCCTAATAAGCTTTCATATGACTCTCAGACGGTGGGCTATGACTCACCTTTTCTCATTGATATCTGACTTCTTTTTTATTTCGGGCACTGTGCGACTATGTGAACTTGAGCTTTTGAGTTTCTCCGACACTCTATGTCACTCGATCAACTTCGTTTTGTTGTTTATACCACTGTTTAAACCAACAATTAGTAGATAGATAGATAGATAGATAGATAGATAGATAGATAGATAGATAGATAGATAGATAGATAGATAGATAGATAGATAGATAGATATTTTCCCCCTTACTTTTGCCATTGTCTTTTCATAGAACACCAAGCTTAAGGGCTATTTATATTGATTTGCATATTCAAACAGGTGTAATTCTGGGAGAAGACTAGGTTGGACAGCAGGCGCGTGCACGTGCGTTACTTTTCACACTGACCAGGATTTATGGAGCAAAAGAACGTAGAAGTTGGCGAATGCACAGATTTATGCATTTGTATTTTTTTGTGCATACACACATTTCCACTTTTGTCCATACGCCATGTTTTAGTGTGAATTCTACGCATGCCATTATGCATGAGGCCCCAGGACATTTTCCAGAGCAACAGTTAAAGTCAACTTCAAATCTTTTAGTAATATAACCAAACTATTTGTTATTATATTGATAGTGGATAACACTAACATTATATAATGTTAATTCTAAAAGGCTTATATGTTTCAGCATGCACATTATTGTTAATGTTAAAACAAACAAGTTAAAATGGGACAGTTAAACGATAACATGTCATGCAACCCTTTACATTGTTTCCGGTAGTACTGAAAATTAAAGCAAGCACTCAGTGGAGTAGTTGAATATTAGGTTGGATGAATGTACCGACTTTGACTTTTGTAGTTACTATGGACACTCAGAACATATGTCCAGTGTACGCATAGTCTGGAGATTTGCTTTCCTTTTTTTATTGCCAGCTGGCTTTAGATTATTTGTTTTACATTATATACTGGTGTTGTCAATGTTGCATAGTTTTTTGAAGTTAGTGTTTAAATCGATTATGTACATATTGAATAATATGCTTGTTTCATTCTATTTAATGCATCATTTTATTTACTTGCTTAATCCACTGCTTTATAGTCCACATATAGTGTATGTATATTATTAAAATAATGATATTATACTCATATAAAATGGTATAGAATCTGCGTCGTAGACTTATTTTGTGTCATTTTTCTTCAAAGAAGTCTTTAATTAATTTTGCTTAAAAAATCTTACGGGACACCTGTGAACCATTGAAAATCGCTGATCTTAATCATTCAATAAATTTTTGAACAGGTGCTCTAAAATATCTGTGCCTTGTAAAATTCAGTGTCCCTTCTCTTAGGTGCACTGAGATGTGATTGCTGAGGAACTCCTCTTGTCCGCGTGCCTTTGCGCGCCGCTTGTCTTTTGTTTTAACACCTACTCTGTGCAAAATGATGTCATATCTGTTAGTAAACATGCACGCGCAGCGATGTCCTGATGTCTGCGTTCTAAGGCTGCAGGTATATTAAACGTTATTGACGTTTTACTGGGATGCTCTGTAATTGAGGGTGGACAGTAAATTTTGTTAAAATGATATCGAAAAATGCCAGTCGTCAGTTGTATTTTCAGTCATTTTGGCATGTTTACTGTTCTGTTACAAAAAAATTCTTCAACGGGGCTCATCAACAAAGAAACATGGATAGTAAGATTTAGTAAAATATCAGTAATAATAATCCATTGCTCGACACCCAGTAACACTTTACAGTGAGTCAGGCAGCCTCATAAAAACTGCCTCTTAATCTAGTGGGATAAGTAATGGTGGTCCTCTACCATTTTCCATAACATAGGTAATTGTGGGCTTGTTACACTCAAGCCAGTGTAGCTTCTTCTTGGTGAACTTTAGGAGTAAAAGTTCATAGTTACAAGTTTGCTTTCTTCTTAGAACTTCCTGGTGAAAGAAGTAAGAAACAAACCGGACAAAGCCAACTGGATTGGGCTGACGGATCAGGTGAAAGAAAACAGCTTTCTACGGGCTGTCAAAAGATGTCTGGCTCACAATAAGTAAGTAATAAAATGCATTTTCATTTTTTAATTATATATAAGCTCATGGTATAAAAAGATGAGTCAAAGTATGCACTTTCAGGCACAAATTTGGTAAAAAGTTTTTTGAAAAGGTCCAGTGATGGTCATTGAAAACAATTTTATTATCACTAGAAAATCCTTTCCATTGGTTTTCAGTCATTAAGTGCAAATGGAAAAACTGAAGTGGGACTAAGACCTAGAATGGTGGCAGACAAGAGAGCGAAGATAGTGGTTAGGAAGGAGATTTAGCATTGATCATGAGTTTCCTGCTTGCACCATGGACTATCATTTTGCTGCTTACTACGTTTGTTTTTTGAGGTTAAAGATCCTTAAAGGCTTTTTAACACTAGAATTACCAGAGCCTACGAAAAAACTCGTAGATCTGGCCCATCTTAAATCCTTTTGCACCTCTCCGC
This sequence comes from Polypterus senegalus, assembly GCF_016835505.1. NCBI lineage: Eukaryota > Metazoa > Chordata > Cladistia > Polypteriformes > Polypteridae > Polypterus > Polypterus senegalus. Next base: position 228,773,519 of record NC_053157.1, on the reverse strand, counting down.
AAGTGTCTTTTGTCCTGTAAATGTGCTGATAAAGACAAGCAGCAAGCAGCCTACTGTTCCTTGCCCCACTGACCTAGAACATGCACAAACTTCTCCCAGCTCATGTCTTGATTGATTGTCTGGGAGTTAAGAGCTGGAGATTTAGAGTAGAAATAATAGATTGTTATTTGGAACACATGCATTTCTTGTGTGTTCCGTTTCTACAATAATCTGTGTAAACACATTTTTAAAACAGAAACGTTTTTCATATTTTAGTAATAAATGACAAAATGTAGGCATAAACTATATAATGTATGAAGCCAGAAGTCCAAAGATCAAATAAACACTGTCACAAAAGGTTCAAGGAAAAGACAACAGCTTCCGTGGCATAGTGGTAAGATTTGCTGACCTGTAATCAAGAGTTCCCGGTTTGATCCCATGCTTTAAAACAGGTGTGAGAGTTTACATTTTTCAAATTGTTCAGCAACTTAGCCTGTTAATGTTTTTATTTTATTATTTATTTAACTTTTTTAGTTTTACATTCACAGATAAAATACCTTGTGCAGTTAAAATAATAAAAAAAAAATCTTGGTCCCAAAACAAAATATTTAATATTTTTCCCTCATCTCTCCTTTCTTTTTCATTCTTTCTCACAATAGAAAGGTGTAGGCTCATACTCTGTTTTTAACGTTTGACACAGCATACCATCTCTGCTGATGGATCACTTGCTATTCTTGTGTTGGGCTGTGAAGGCTATGAAGAATCGGTTTAAGTTTTGATGTGGCATACTCTGTTGCTCTGTCTCAGTAAGATGCTCATGATCTCAGATTCTAATACTGTCATGTTGTAGCTGTCCATGGCCCTATTGCCTTCTTTCACACTACTGTTTTTGTGCATTATTTTTATTCAGGTCTTGCCCACTCCTAAGCTTTGACATTCATTACATGCTAATTTTATTGTTGAGGTCCAAACCAATGGTTCAAGCCCAGGGGTCTGTGCCCTGCTTACAATTCCTTTTGTCTTGCAGGGTTTGGGGTAAAGAAGATCATGGAGAGGATTGTGTGATGCTACAGATCAACACAGGATATAATGGCTGTTATGATGCAAAGTGCATTGAGAAAATGAAAAGAATTTGTGAAAGTTCTGCAACTCGTTTCAATGTCTGAATGATAGCTGCAAAGGAAACCAGTAAACATCAAGCTCATCTGTCATGTCTCTGATACGATACTGCCTCTTCCATTAATAAACAAGCCCCTCTCAGAGAAAATGAGTTGGGAAAAATTTTCACCCAAGGAGGATGCAGCACTGTCTAACCATTCAGGGCAAAATGCAGAATGGGGAGTTACCTGACAAACACCCATCCATTTTAAATGTCACTAAAATTGCTTTCAAATAGTTTACTTCTATAGAACCTAACTAGTTAGCACTCATTGAGCACTTTGGGCTCATAGCTGCTCTTTGAAAATCACTTCTTCCTTTCCACTGTACTATTAGCTTAACTGGTGGCTTTTTGCAGGAAAGCTTTTTTGTAAGCTTGATTGGAGTCACATTTTTAGTTGTACTGTAAGTTTTGTGCTGGTATAGAAGTTAATATTCATATCACTTGAGCAAAAGAGTTTCTGTTCACACCTAGGCTCCACATACATAAACTCATACACACCTAAACTTTAAAGTACTTCAGTCTCTGCAACCTCTCTGTGATGTACACACTTCTATCTCTTGGTTCATTGTTTCTTGCTTGTTTTACTTAAGCTCTCAACTTGCTTACAAGTGATTTAGCACTGAACGTGTGGTACAGAAGAAGATGAGGCAGTGGCTGCTCCATGGTTCTCTCTGCACCTTCTAATCCTGGCTAGTGGATGCCGATTTTGACCTACAGGGGTCCATTCATAATCCTGCAGATGGCAGCTTTTCAGCTAAGTTTCTACACCAAATATTTGAAAATGTGGTGCCGCTTTACTGAGGAAGATAGCTATTGCAACAGCACATCATCAGTGGAATTACTAATTGTATGAATGGTACCTGGTCTAGTTGGGCCAGATGTCTGGAGTCAATCGTGAGTGAATTTGGATTACATGTCGATGAGAACAAATAAACCGTTCACAGACTGTGATGTTTCTAAACCAATCCAATACAAGCATATAAACTGTTCTAAAAGTAATGGCATGCTTCCTAACCTGGATTGACCAACAATCCTGTGGTCACAACGGCTAATCTTTCTGTGGCAGAAACATCTCCCAAGATGAACTTGGTTAAACTTATAAATAGGTGCTGAATTGGTGGAGAACACATTACATATGTTAGATGAACACAACCTGTTGCAAGGGGATTACCCGTCTGTTAGACAGGATTATGCTTTGACATCACTGGGCAGTGAAAAATTGAATGGTACGTTGCTACCAGCTGTAGGAAGTCTTGTTTATTCACAGTTATAATGATACTGCAATCAATGTGGCGTTCAACGAATTGGTAGCTACAAGATGAACTCTGGAATGTGCCGTCAATGTGTCGTCATATCCAGTTTAAAGGAGGTGAAAATAAATCAAATCAGATTTGATTTGTCACATACAATTTATGTTCATACATACAGTAATATAGGGTGGTCCAGATCTAATTATGCAACTTTTAATGCAATGCAGGAAAACAATACAAGACAAAAGAATTGTTCGAAATATCTTGTAAGAAACGAAAATGGACTTGTATTGAATGAATTCACTGATTGTTCCATGTAATGTCCCACTTGTTCTCCATTCAGTTTGATACAGGCTCAGAGTAATAAACTTAATAAGTTATAGCGTAATGAAAATTTCATAATTAGATCTGGACCACTCTGTATGTAGTGAAATGTGTAGTTGCTCAACTTCAATAATTGTGCCTTTACAAAAGTTTTCGAGAGTTAACAGTAGGGAATAATGTATTTCTAGATGCTTTTTTTATTCAAGATGTGGATGGACTATGGGATGAAGATCCTTCTCAGTTTCTCTTTGCTAGACTTAAGGCAGCAGTAGTGTTTACCTGGCCACAGCACAAAAATGAGGCGGCCTTTGGGATGGCTGGTATTATTAAGAATTTTGTTTGCCCTGGTCCAACATTGCTTGTTGTAGATGTCTAGATGAGTGATGTGTTCAGCTGACCACACAACTTTCTTCAGGTCCTGCTGCATGCTGTTTCCAAACAAGGCAATAATACTTCTTGTCAGAACACTTTCAATGGTAGATGTGTACAAGATTATTAATAACTAACAGGGCAGCCTAAAATCGCTGAGACAGCTAAAGGTCCAAGGTGATATGGACACTGAGGTATCTGAAAGTGTCCATTCTCTCCAGCTGTGTGGTTTTAGCACTGATGGGGTGGTAGTGCCTCTGATTTTTTTTTCTCCTTTTGTCTTGCTGACATTCAGTTGTAGATAGTTGTCCTGACACAGGTGGGACAGATTCTTCACTTCATTCAGGAAAGCCTGCTCATTTTTTAGATATTAGGCCTACCACAGCTGAGTCATCAGAAACTTGACTGCCATGTGCAGTCATGCAGTTGTATATATAGCCGGAGTACAGTAGAAGACCCAGAATGCAGCCCTATGGCGCGCCAATGCTGTAAGTGAAGAATAATGAAGTATGGCCACCCACTAGAACCACCTGGCGTTTGCCTGTCAGGAAGTAAAAAATCCAGAAGAACAGTGGAAATGCTCAGGTGCTGGTCCTTGAATTTGGTGATGAGCTCACAGGGATTTGGATTCAATGTAAAGCTATAGTCTATAAATATAATTCGCTCATAGTTTTCTCTCTTATTGTCCAGGTGGGCCAGTACAGTATGAAGGATCAAAGTGATGGCATCCTCTATGGATCCTGTTTGCAGTTTGTAAATGGGTAGACATAGAGTTTTCTGCCCATTTAGAAATTGTTCAACTGTATGAGCAAACTTAAAGGATGAAACAAGATATATAAAAGCTTTATACAGAACCTTTCTTAAACAAGAACTTTTTTTTTTATTTGCTACATCAATTTTTTCTCTAGTTTTGTGTGAACTGTTTTACCTTGAGTTTTCATTAAAGCTTTTAAAATCAACGATAATGTCTATTGAATCATTTCAACGTGTCATCCCATGAAGCAAACTAAAGCTGCAAAACATTGGCAATTTTGCGTAAATGCAGCTACAAGGTCAATGTGAAAAATGTCAGCGTATGACTTACTGATGGTTGTAACTTTCTATAACTTTAAGTCAATTTCCATACCAAATTCGGGTTTTTACACACGTTTTCGAGAGTAATCAAGTTTTATACATGAGGTTCCTGCTGTCCTACACAGTACTTGGTCATTCATTCCATGTGTCTGTGGCCCTACATATGAATGGATTGTGAGAAATTTGCTGTTATCAAGTTTCCAACTTTGTTCTTGCATAAGATATTACCTCATAACAGCTAGGATCTACGATGGCCTGTGATGGTGCGTGTCGACACCACCAGGAGCTTCTTGAACCTACCACCACTGATAGCATTTGTGAGGGATGATCAAGTAAATGGGGACACTCACACAAAACAAGGGGATGGTGTAAAGTGCTCAGTGCTTTTATTAAAAAAGAGTCCAAACAAATAGTGTTCAAAGAGTGCAGTGCCTAGTTAAATAAATAATCCTAAGGGCTCATTTATACTTCACGCTCAGAACGCGTACGCGCCCGCATCATGGCTGCCACGCTCCCAGCGTTCATTTCACACGCGTCCTCTGAGCAGGTCCTCAGAAATTAACGCGACGTGCGCGAAGTTGCAGTACCAGCAAAAGTCGGGGGGCAGTGTGCTAAAAGTCGAACGTGACGCCAGTGTCTCTGTTTACTATCTACATGTGACAGCAAGCCTCTATGGAGATCCTTCGGGATCGATAATGCACTTTGCTGTTTGATGAATGGCTCAAATACAGCGCTATACATTATGTTGCCGATGTGAAGTTGCAAAAAAAAAATAGACGGCACAAAAGATGGTACGTGAGACTTTTAAAATGTATCGTGTCATTTATATATGTCTTTTACTTTTAATTTTGCAACTTAACAACAGCAACATAATGTATAGCGCTATATTTGAGCCACTGAGAAAAAAATAAAGGACACGGTGAAAACGTGTACTTTGTGATTAAAGTGGAAATTTCGGCTTTAATCTCGAAATTTCCACTTTAACCTCGTAGTTTACTTTATCATTAAAGCAGACGGTCGTAAAAGTCATCCCAGTTTTTAATCGCTACGAGCTTCTTGGACCTGACAGCAGGTAAAGTAAAACAATAAAAAATAGATGGCACAAAAGATGGTATGTGAGACTTTTAAAATGTATCGTGGTCATTACGATCGGGAATATGCGATGCTTGAATATAAAAGCACCATGAATGCATCTGTATGTCGGCATTTTGCTTCAGCAGCGGAATGCAGCAATAGATCGCCAAACAGAACAAATTAAATGTATGATATTCCAACTCTCTGCACATTTAGAATCTTTAGATTTATACTTGATATCACTTTCATGATGAAATGCATTAAAATGTGTATGTTACATTTTACATATAATTTCGTTTAAATAATGAATACTGTTAATAAATACACACATGTGGGGAATAATTACACACATGGGGGTGTCACGGTGGCGGAGCGATAGCACTGCTGTCTCGCAGGGAGTTATGTTGCTGGTATTCCACACTGTGCTCCGGTTTCCTTCCAAAGATATGCAGATTTGGGGATTTGGTGCCGCTAAAATGACGCTAGTGTATGTGTGTGCTTGTATTCACCTTGCGATGAGCTGAGGCCTCGTCAAGGGACTGTTTCTCACTCATGCCCAATGCTTTCTGGAATGGACACATACAGTACATCCCTGGATTTATGGATTTCATCAATAAACACCCTTTTCAGAGATATTGCGGTAAGTTGTTATCGGAATTTAATAGGTGTTCTAGGCAATTCACAACACAGAGAAGCCGAACATGTTCTCACCACGATAATATCTAGCACTGCCACCTGGTGGATTCCTCCAGATTTACGTAAAGAACGCGCGCAAGTATAAACACTACAACGCTTGCGTAGCAGGAGCGTCCGCTGCAGCATGCGTCGCGTGAAGTATAAATGAGCCCTAAAAGTGAAATTGGAGGTTAAAATCAATCCATAAATAATCCCTTAAAACAAGGTTAAAACACAGACAGGAAATAGTCCTTAAAACCATGAGCACTGGTGCAGTTCTTAAAAACTGAGATTTCCTTGGATTAACCCAATATGGGCTTTTGCAGCCAAGTAGGCGCCTATCCAGCAGTTCATCCCACCTTCAGTGCTGCTTCTAGGCTTGGGCCCCTCGTATCCTTCTCCAGCTCCAGGCAGGGCATCCTATCAAGCCTCCAACTCCTGCTGCCAGGCTTGCATCCCTGTGATCCATGGCATCCCCCACAGAATACCTCTCTCATGCCTTTCCTTAGGCCATGCAATAATCTTGGTTTCATTTCTCTCTTTAACTCTCCTTCCCTGCCTCTGCCTCCTGGTCTGTGACCAGAGAAGGGCCCACACCAATCCAGTGTTCCCAATGGAGGACTTGACTCAGCAGCCTATGCAAATGCTGTCTGGAGCCAATGAGAGAGGTTGTGCCTTTTCATATGATGTTTCTGGGAAAGGAGTGGGCCCTGTCTGTTTCTTTTTGCTTCGGTCTGTGTGTGTCTCTCTTCCAGCTGGTTTTGCCCGAGGCCTGGAGGACCTCCCTACCCAAAGAACTGTAGGTGTGGGTGAACTAGGTCATTTTCACCAGGGGCAAGTGCAGGAATCCTTTGCTGAATCCCAACCTCTGCCTCTGGTGACAACCTCCTAGCCATCACAACCTGCACCTCCAGCCCCGGCATTGCTCAATGCCTTATTTAAGTGGCTGTTCTTCCTGTGGACGTCCTACTGTACATGGACCTACAAGCCGATGGTTGGCAGGAGCCGGACTCTACAGGACCATCTTACCTCAGAGCCTGGGCAGCTGGCATTCATCGAGTCAGCTCTGAATTCTGTGCTTGAGGGGAATGTCAGGCCGTTTGTCTGAAAGTTGAAGTTGAACTGGAAATGGACCTTTCAACACAATAATAATTAGAAGCACGCTAGCAAATCCACCAAGGAATGGTTGCAGAATAAAGAAATGGGCAGCTATGGAAAGACCTAGTCAAAACATCAATTTGAAATGATGTGGGGGGATTTGTAGGAGCAATACATGCAAGAAAACCCACAAACTGAAAGAATTTTGCAGGGCAGAGTGGTCAAACTTTTCACTGTCATAGACTGGTGTACAGATTTGCAAAATGCCAACAAGAGTTCATTTCTCCTAAAAGGGGCAAGAAACAGCTTCTGAGGTCAAGGGGTGCACTTATGTTCCCACATTTTTTGATATTTCTTTTAAATACATGTTTGAAAAGATAAATGATTATTGTGTTTTTATTTCAGTATACCTCTTTTACCTGTAGGCACTGTTTGCATGAAGATCCATTATTTGCCAAGTATGGTGAAAAAGTCAACAACTTTGATGAGGTGTGCTTACTTTTTCACATGACTGTGCAATGAGCCTACAAAGGGAACCTAATTGAATGACTGCTGTCAGTGAGTGTTCTCTGAGGCATTAAACATGCCCTGGAAAAGAGGACAGCAGCCATACATTCAGCTCTCAGACTGCAAGTGAAAGAGAACTGTGGCAACGCAGAAAGGTGAAAGAAACATGCACATTGGTGCATGTGTTGGACACAATAGAAGCACAGTGAGAAGAGCATGGCTTCAGTAAGAACAGGAGGGTCAGATCACCCAAAGTGCGGGGTCTGGAGTATAAACAATAAAAGTGAAATGGATTACGATCATTCATTAATTTTCTAAATCTTTGCCCTGCTCCATGGGGTGGTGGGATGCCAGATTGTCAGAGAGTCAGGCAGAAAGCTCTAAACAGCTCTGTGTCAGATTGCATTTCATACTCTCATATATTCAACACACACACACACACACACACGCAGACAGAAGATAATTCTAAAACAGTAAGCAGGCCAAGAACTGTGTCAATTTCTCTGGAGCCGAGAGTCACCACCACACCACTGGACTGGCATCAGCATGGCATGACATCATAGTTTCAAACTGCTAGTTGTCCTGGGTGCAAGATGGGAAACAGCCGATGACAGGATGCCAGTCCATCCAAATGGAAAATCAAATTACTGTTTAGAAATAACTTAGAATATGTACTATATATCTATTTTATATTCACATTGTGAATAAGGTGCTTTATACGCACCCGACCTGGCACAGATTCATGTGTCAAACACACCAGACTTTTATTTTTCTTCACCTGTGGGGCATGTCTTCCCCGTGAACCCCACAGACAATACACAGCCCCAAAAAGCACTCCCAGTAACAAAAACCTTCTGGCAGCACCACTCCTCTCGATTCTGGCCCTTGAGTAGCGGCTGCAGGCTCTTTTTGTAGCCCTCCTGGAAGTGCTCCAGCTGATAATTGGCTTAATTAGGCTGCAATTCCGGGTGTGGCTGCATTCCAGCCCACAGAGGCTTGTTAAGCCATGCAGCTCCTCCAGGTGGTGGCCACTGAGCCCAACAGGTCTGAGTCCTGAAGTCCTACCTCTGTGGCCCCGATGTAACACAGGAGGGCTGCCACCAAGCATTCTGGGGGACGTAGAGTGCATCCCATGGCTGCTCCCCTGGATCCTGGACCCAGCCGCCTGTCACAACGTGGAAAAAATGTTTCAATAGATAGAAATTTTAATTGATGCAAAGAGAGAGCCAGTATTTTAATGAGAAGGATCATGAGAATAACATGTTTCAAATACTCCCAAAGTTTATACACAAAAGCCACATCGTACTGTTACCAAAACCAAATCAAAACCCCAAAAATATGTAGCCAAAATGTGGAGAACATGACAGAAAATAAGCAAATTTGCACTTTGAATTTTTTAAGGAAAATTCACAAACTCGGATAGCAATTGAAGATTATTGTTGAACATCATCTAATTCAGTATCTTTCAAGCTGTCACACTACTGATGTCAGACAGTGGGCGTTCATATAGAAAACAAAATGGCAATGGAAACAATACAAAAAAATGCACAAAACCTTCAATACATTTTTGTTACAATATTTACCTGGAAATCTGAATTCTCCATCCTCAAAACTCCTTAAATAAGCTGAAAATTGAGTTATGAAACTTCAATGAGAGCTGACAGAAATTAAAACAAAATCACAACATTAATATTTTAATATAACTGAACGCACAGTGCTGAGTATTGCAAGAAATCTAGAAATAAACTGTTGGGAAAAAGGAACATTTTTTTGCTTTGCTTGTAAACTGGTAGCTGCTGTAAAGACCAGGAAAACACTTCACTAATTCTACTGCATCACTTATAGTTGAACATGCATCCAGATCAAAAACAACAGAACAATTCACCGGGAAAAGGAAGCAACATAAGAAGGCATTCTGCTCTTGCTTCTGGGCCAATCTGGTACAGTTTCAAATGTAAAAAAGAAAGGTAGTATCAACAGAACGTATTGGAAACATAGTGCTCTCAAATTGTAGACACATTAATAACATTAATATGATCCTACAAGGCAATCTTTGCCTTAAATATATTTCATACTGGTCTAGAATCAACTGCAGTAAAACCATTGACACTTTATTTAATTAAAATCCACCTTAATAAAAGAACAAGTGTCTGTGTATCCATCCTGGGTTATGTCTGTTTTCCAACAGACGATGCATAACAAACATTAACACTAATTTACAAATCACATACCAAATAGCAAATAATGGAAACATAACAACCATACAGATACATAAATGTTAATGTTAATACATTCAACAGAGAGTAACTGCCGGCCAAACAGAAATCAGCTTATCTGGCTTAATGAATGGATAACTGACTTTATATGGGTCTGTGCATCTGTGTGTCCATCCAG